>NW_015150927.1:548558-553361 GCF_000732505.1 Cyprinodon variegatus | reverse complement strand
ATTTAGACTGGTCTTATTTGTTTGCATTCATACCATTAGACCTCTCCCTAATTTTAAGAGGAACAAAATGAGGTAGATGGTTTTGTGTATATTACAGACAGAAGAAAAATAAATCAAAATGTAAAAAAAAAAAAAAAAAAAAAAAAAAAAACAGATGAATTTTTGAGGTTTTGCACCAGACACCAGAACAGCTGGGGGATAATAAAAATGCAGAAACTGATAACTGGTTTTAGTTTTCTTAAGAGTAGTGAGCTGGGCTGTTTGCACTTAGACTGCAGCCTATTGCCATTTTTTAAACAATAATATCTGGCTGACAAAAGACAAGAGATCTCAAACAATAACACATCACTCAAATAGCTTTAAAAATTAAAGAACAAGAAGAAGTCATTGGTGTCTTCTAGTCTGAGAAAGTTAAGATTTATTTTGTGTGTGTGTCCTGTTTTTCCAATGTAGCAAGGGATGATAGCTCAACAGATTTGCTTTCACAAGCAGGCAATTATGACTGGTGCCCCCTTTGATATCCATGAGTGTGAAAGGTAAAACCTGTGGTGAATACACACTATTATTCATTATTATCTGTAGCTGCAACTCACCCACAGAAGCCTCTCATACTGAGCATGGTTATGTTGGAGGTTTCATCCTGTAAAAGATATTTTTTTTACTCTCCACTGTCACTGCATGTATGCATGGTGTGACAGATATCTGTCAAGTCATTGACAAAATGCAAGCGAATGTCAAATGTTACCACATGTTCCAATACTGCAGTCAACCACTCAATGCAATAATTTTTTTTCTTCTTAGATATAAAAAACCTTTAACCAGTTTCACTGTATTATCTTATTGAATTGTCTCTTTGACTTGCCTTTAGATGACATGTTGTGAATTGGCCCTTTATAAAGAAATTAAACTGAAATTTAATTGAATTCTGTTTCCCTGTCAACCACTCAACAAACACATAACAAATATATTTGTTAAAGTAACTAGGGGTCTGGTCAATGAAAAGTATTCAGTAGCAGCTCTGTACAATTTCTGGCTTTTGGTTATTTGACATTTTCTTTTAACAATTAGCTAGAGCAGGAGGGCAGGTAGCTAGAGGTTCTTACTTTTTTCCCTTTTACTGTCAGCTTCAGTCTGTCTCCACCATAACCTGTTTTTATCAGCAACACCAGTCTCCAATAGCTTTACAACTAAACAGAGGAAGGCAGGGAGATGACTGGTTTGTTTTGCTGCTTCAGTGTTTATTATCTGTCTGAGTCATCACCTGATTATCATGTCCCTGCGTTGATTCTTTCTGCACCAGCACAGAGACCCCTTGATTCATAACTGCATTCCTATAAAGAGCATCTGGGTGAGCTGAGCAACAGAATACGGTGACCGTGGTGTTTATTTATTTATTTGTTTATTTTTTAAATGTATTTATTCCCACGCTTCTTTAAAACATTTTACATTATAAAACAAAGACAAGAAAGCAACTAAAGAAAACTCTACACACAAACATGTTGAGGTACAACAAGTGATCTTAAAACAAAAATAAAACAATAGAAAAATAAATGTGACCAGAGACAAATAAATAAACACTCAGACTAAACATGTCAGAGTAATAGATTGCCACGTCCTGCCTGCTCCTTCTCCTCTTGTAGTCTTAATTTAAAGGTCCAATGCTCAATCGTCCGAATATTATTAATGAAACCCATTCACTTTTTGATAGTACGTAAATCCCTAACAAGCCAAAGCTTAGTTTTAACTGTCTTAATTGCTGTCACCATAATTTAGCATATATCTACTGTATTATCTTTTGGTGTATTTAGGCCCACATCCCCCAATCAAGTAAATTCAGTGTCATCACCCAAAGCCTTTGACAGTTTATGATCCCCCACCCAGAATTGCAGTCAAATACACAATATGTTTGTAAACTTCCAGCATTATTATGGAAGTTTACAAATGCTTTAGGTTGCAGATGAGGCGACAGTGGCGTCGGATGTAGGAGTTTGCTCTGAAATCGAAGGATTGACGGTTCAAGCCCCGCCTCCGACTTTCAGTGTTGTTGTATCCTTGGGCACACTTTACTTGCATTGTCTACTGATGGTGGTCAGAGGGCCTGGTGGCGTCAGTGTACGGCAGCTCCTGTCAGTGAGCCCCAGTGCAGCTGTGGCTACAATGTAGCTTGCCACCATCAGTGTGTGAATATGTGCGTGAATGACTGAATGTAGTGTAAAGCGCTTTAGTCAAGTCTCCTGACTTGAAAAAAGGCCATTTACCATGTTATTGCTCTGCTGCAACAGAAAGTACTGCAACACTTTGGATGAATGCAAAATGGTCAGTTTATATTTTTACACAAGTAAGAATCTCTTCAGTAGCCTTTTTTTTAGAACTAATCATACAGACTTATTATTTTGAAAACCCTAAATTGATGTACACTTTGACAGACCATATCCATCCAAATGGATGGATGTACACTTTGACAGACCATCCATTTGGAGAAATCTCTAAAGGCTGAAAAAAGACGTCTCTACAAAGCAGACTGATCCTTAATCCCTCCATAGTGATGTAAGACTCCTCATCAGCCACAACAAACCCTTGATGGTAGCTGACACCACTAAGGGTGGCAAAAAAAGTTTTGTTTTAGTGCTCAACCCCTTTTCCATACAAGACCAGGCTGAATTAGAGTTTTATATCTCTAACTTGCTCTGCTTGAAATCGGACGGAGTAGAAGTGGTAAATGTCCGTTTTTTCTCAAATGAGAAATTAGAGATGTAAGTTGCAGAGGTTCTCCCACGGACGGCAATAGATCGCTGAAAATATTTGAAACAGACTGATCCTAATACCCTCACTCTGATTGTTGCAGGTTTTGTATTCCCAAAACTTCAACTTCTGCAGTCTTGAAGCAATGAGGCATTTAGCTTCATGTGATGCTGTGGCTGAATCTCATTAACTGTCTGATTCACAAGCAAGGTTTCACTTTCAATTATTTAGTTGTCATCTGTTGTAAATTGAATTGAGTATGTAAAAAAATTCCTGGCCCCTTTGGCTTACGCAGAACACCCATGGTGATTAAAGTCAATCAGTAGAACTTTACAATAAGACTCCCTTGGCTAAGAAAAAGTTAATATTTATATAATATATCATATATATAATTAATTATAATATGTAATAATTCATATTTAAACACTAATAGCTCATTTATGAGTGTTCAATATGCATTCAACATTAAATGCATGCCCAAAAATTATGTTTTCAGATTCTTGTTAAGTTTCTAACTTAGTCTTAAACATAAAATTTAAGCAATCCTATATAGTGTAGTATGATTTTCGCCCTATTTACATTATAAAACAGACACAAGAACTCTTTGAAAGAGCGTTGCTTGAAAAGTAGTACAATTATTATAGTTCCACCATGCCAAAATGTAATTAAAGAGATAAGGCTCACTATTTGGCGAAAAAACCAGTCTTTTGTCTCATCATTAGTTAATATACGTATAATAAATATTAAAGGACAATTTTTAAAGCATTTACAGATTAATTACTAAAGTATCTCTAAGCTTTTTGATAGCCATCTATAAAGTGAACCTTATTCTAAATTGTTAGCAGTCATTCTTATATTTTCTTTATAAATGAAAAAAACCTCATCACACAGTCTATCACAACATTTGAAGACAGATATTTGCATACAGAAGACCGACAAACATATGTCATTTTGCTCATTTTCTAGAATTTAATTTAGCTCAACTTTTGTGGTTTTAGACAAATTTGGTAGAGCAGAAAATACAAGCATCACCGAAACAACACCAGGGCCATAGGAAGACATAGTGGTGGCGGTATCATGCTTTAGAGTTACTTCTGTTTAGGTTGAGCTGGGGAGTTTGTCAAGGTGTGTGAAATCATGTGTAGTACTAATTGGCACTCGAACTTCATATACTAGCTGACATCATGAGGGAAAAAAAACATGTTAGAAAGTGAAGCAACACCTCACAATATCAGAAAGCAAGATCAGGCATTGACACAAATAGATATTAGAAATGGACAGTAATTCTAAATACATAACAGAATTAGCCACAAAGTGGCTTAAAAGCAAGAATCATGTTTTGAAGCAGATAGCTTAAATGCCAGAGAAATGCTCTGACAGAGCATGTGACAGAAGATCCAATTTAACAATATGAAAGTGTGTATCTGAAAGTGACATAGGAAATGATTCATCATATCCTCATTTCCTGTAACATGGAGAAACTCTGTTATTATAATGGTGATGTGCGCATTGACTGAAAATCAGAATGTTTCCTTCATCTTTCATTAGATGAACATTTTATTCCAATATGATATGGCCGATTTATTTGGCTCGATTCAAAATCTTTTATTAATTTCTTTGAAACAACAGGTTTTATCATCAAAGACTATTTTAAACCTATTATAAACCTTTTTTCTTTCTTTTACTTTTTTGCTTTCACTTTACTTGTGCTTATAATGCATTTAAAAATCTACATGGCTATTCTTTACCTACCTCTATGTTAGCTTCTAAAACTAAAAAATGATCACCAAAAAAGGTGAGGGGGAAGGAGAGACAACATAGCTGTTATCTTTGCAGCCATTACATGTTCTTTTCTGTCATCTTTCTCTTCTTTGATTCTGTTTGTGATTGAACATGAGCTGTACTTTACGGTTTTGCCTTTCCAATATATAATGGACTGGGCCACTATGCGTCAATGTGAGGTGTCTGCAATCCAAACTTCCTTGTTTGATTCGAGCTTCATCAAATTGCTGATGTTCCCTCTGTCCCTTGGTTTAATGTGAAATTGCGTGCTGATATTCT
>NW_015150927.1:545920-547821 GCF_000732505.1 Cyprinodon variegatus | reverse complement strand
AACTCACCAGTTTATGAAATAAAGTCGCTGCTCGACTTGTCTTAACTCTTAACTTTTATCTTTAGTCCACATAGTGCTGACATGGCTTCTAGCTTTTGGCCATGTTTCACTCCGAATTAACATTTGATCTTGAGAGGCTTTATGAATTTTCTTTTCTGACAAATAACTTCCCCTGAATCAAATCTGAACCAAAACAGTTATTCCAAATTAATTTTTTTCTGATCATCTGGTATGTGATCTGTGAGGTTTAAAAAAAATCACTTGACAGTTTTAAATGTTGTGTAAACCAGGCTTAATTAGTGTATTAAGGAAAGGAATAAGTATAAATGGGGCCCAATGACTTTGGCTATTTGCAAAGCAACCCTGCTTCTTTTCAGTCATAAGCGGTTTCTTTGTGCAAAGATTTGCCTACAGTTAGTTGTTTCTTAGTTGAGGTTTGTTTGTTAGTGCAGGTTTGTTCTTCCCGGAGAGCCTGTAATTTTCACTACCGCGGCGCTCTATTTGCAGACGTGATTCTGTTAACATCTAGCTTGTTAGCTATCTGGACCGGGATTCTTTTCTGAACATTTAAAATATGCTTTTCAATACACAACTCCATTTATTCTAATACAACAGTCATGATCTGGCCTGAGAGCTTCACTTTAAAGATGCAGTAGGAGATCTTGGAAAGACGGTTCCAGCAAGCTATATCTTTGAACATACACAACCATGCCTCTCCTCTCAGACCGCCCCCGAAACCACATCTTCAAAACACATGAACATGTATTCTGTCTAGAGCAGTAGAAGCAGCGCCTCTAAGCAGCTGAAGCAGTGCGTAGCTGATCTCGGAGCTGGCAGGGAGACAGGCACAGCACTGATGATGCAGAGCGCTATGACCACTCCTCTGAAACAGTTTATTAACACCTACATTAACTTAAAATGCCGGAATCTGCCAAAAAAACATGTTTGCTTTTATTATCCTGGTGCCTGCAGTTTGGATTACGAACATAAAAAAGGCCTTCCTGCTGCCGCAACAAACCACGAGGAGGCGATCAGGCCATAAAGCGGCTGTTGAATGTGTTTCCTAGTGACAGCACACCACCCTTGTACGGGGGTCTGAGCGGCTCAGACAGAAATTATATTTGAAGGCAGGATGGTAACCTGGATGAACTGACTGCATTGACAATGTTTTCAGGTGGACTTTCTCACTTCAAAATAGATTAAAAAAACTTTTTACCCACTGATCACAGCAAATATAGCTGCCATTGTTACAGGAAAAGAAAGGATAGGGTAGCGCCGCCCAACAGGCATCACACCCACTTTTTCCACTGTGCAGCCAGAGCAGCAGGGATAGGGTGACAAGATGTCCTCTTTTTCCCGGACATGTCCTACTTTTCAAACCTAAAAAAATATAAGGGATTTTGGTCAACTACACTGCAGCTTGTAGTCGAAACAGGGAGCCAGCAGGGGGACAGAGACCTGACCCAGTAACAGTAGCCTGGAGACCTGTGTCCCCATGTTTCCCCCACGCCTGCCTTACCGATCCCCAGCCCCCCTCCTCAGGCTAAGGAGAGGCGGTTCATGGATCTCTGCTGAGGTGCGGTCCAGTCAGGCCCAACCCTGTATTTTGGTTGGGCCTGTATTTTAGTTTCACTTCCAGACCTTCTATTTCACTGCTTGCTAAGCAGCTGTGGGGATATCTTTAAGCCAAATGGTAAAAAATGCATGAGAAAAAATCTCCTACTGCACCTTTATTGTTAATTTCAGTCACCTGCCTAGTTCTGCCCGGTTCCTAATTTTCACTCATCTTTTCCACCTGTGTCCGTGCTTTATATTCGGTTCACCCTGAGCGATCCGGGCCAGGTCATTGATTTGTTTAACCCATTTAGGCCTAAAACGCCTGGAAAAAACACCTTAAAAAC
>NW_015150927.1:526187-545910 GCF_000732505.1 Cyprinodon variegatus | reverse complement strand
GCAAATCAACTTTCACTGCAGCTGTGGGGCTGAAAACACACAGTGCATTGCGGTGGTAGTTCGATTGGTTCAGCGCGTTCAAAGTCATCATTTTCATCTATACCGTCATCAAAGCCGACACACTCCTCAAAAGGACTGCCTTCCGACAACTCTTCTCTGTCAAACTCCTCCATGTTTGCTTGAAAAAAACTTCTTTCTTCTTGCTTGACTTATATGCTCTCCCGGCGTCAATGGTAGAATTACGCAACAGCGCCCCCGGCTTAAATGGTAGAAATGCGGTAATGCTTTCCCGGCCTAAATGGGTTAAGGTTATTCTGTCTGGTAATATTAGTTTATTCCATGGTTCAAGTCCTGGTCCATAATAAGAGGGGTTTTCGTGTTTGTCCTGTCCTCAAATCTTGTTCTGGTCCTTCTCCACAAAGCCCTCATGGTTTTGGCTGGGAACACAGAGAAGGTCAATTTTATTCCTGTAAGCTTGTCTCCTAGTAAGAGACCAGTTTAAAGTTTTCTGCAGAAATCCCAGTACCAAGTCTTGTCTCTGTTCCTCAACCACTGAGCCTGCCTGCCTGCATATGTGCGTGTCCGTCTGGGCATGCTTCTGGACTCTTTGGAACTCTGAACTGGCATGAGTGCTCTGCGGATTCCTGGAACCCCGTTTATGTCTGTTCCAGTGTGGATCAGAACTCCCAATCGAGCTGAGGACTCCCTGATCTCAGATCTGTCTGGCTGTGACCTGGATGTCCTTTCAGTTCACTGTGGTGGCTGCATTGATCAGGGACATGCTGGATGGCTCTGCACTGGATCCTGTCCGGTAGTCCATAGGATGGATCCTGCCTTACACACAGAGAATGGGCTGAGCTGTTAAACCAGATAAGTGGCTCACTCTGATAATTATCTTCTGTCAGATGACAGCGCTTAAGTGCTGTCTGTTTGTTTTTGTTTTAATAAAGTTTTGAACTTTCCTTCTGACTGTCTCACCTTGAATACTGGATCTATCTGTCCCGTTTCATGACAACAACCACATATAAATAAACTCGCCATCCCCTCTCCCTCACCAGGAACCTTGTGTGTGGTAATGTTTACAAGCTGCTGTCTTCTGCCTTTTCTGCTATCTTAAAAGCAGCTCATTCATGCCTGACTAGATATACATTCAGGTGTCCATAAATAATGCAATTATGTTACTAAAACTACTTATTTCTATCCTTAACTCACTAAAGAATGTTAATACATACGTATCTTTAAAAAATGTTTTATATCTTTTCTAAGACAATTGTTATACTTTTTACATTTTCTCAGTTAAATTGCTTGTCTGACGTCATCATCGGACATGCTCAGGGTACAGTAGTGCAGCAAAATATGATTAAACTAAGTTTATCTGCATTGTTGTTGTTTTGTTAATTAGATTATGCACTATATAAGGTTAAGACAAAAGGAAAACATAAGACTAAAATAAAAAAATAGATTTATGTTTAAATCCAAAGGTGAAAAAGTTAGCTCCAGGATGTAGCATACGATCCCATTTCCAGTACATATCGGTCACAGATGACTGATAAAACAGAAAGGATTTAATGCATTTATTCTTTCAGGAAATACATTATTAACCTTTAACACATTGTATTTCAGTACGCTTAGTATTTTGTGGAGGGAAAAACGTAATTAAGGTCTTTTTGACAAAATATAATCTACGGTGACCTGGATGTATATCTGGATGCACATGAGGGACAAGCCCTGCAGTTCAAAACAACAGAGGATTTTATTCCTTTTTTGAGGGCAAATTTCTCACTCACCTGTAGTTATTATGTACTTTGCTGTTATGTGTGATGCTGTCGTTTGCAAAACTGCAACCTGAGAGTAATACTGCAGTTACACAAACTCCAGGGAGCCAAAAATATGCTGTTATTAAAAATAATAATTGATTAAATTTTTAAAAAATTGCCCGAAACAAAAGATTGTTATTAATTCATAGAATCTATTTTTTTTTGCCAAGGCCTACACCATGCTGTCACCACTAATTATAAACACTGGAATGGTTGTGTGCATTTTTTTTTTTTTTTTTTTTTTTTGTATATAGCCTTAAAAGATTCAACTTTGCTACATGGTTTCTGGGACCTCTTATGACTTTATAACAGAAAATAAATGCAATTTTGATTTACTGAGAAAAAAAATGTGAAAAAGCTGCAAGGCACAGTACTTCTTGGGTGACCCGGAATTTTATTAGTGAAAGGAAGGCTTGTCTGCTTTTGAGGAAACTCTCCTATTCCTTTTTCTCCCTTTTTCTCCACATACAGTGGCAACCAAAGAAGCAGTGGAAAGAGGGGAAGTATGTGCAATATATGCACAGTTAAAGAAAATGTATGCATCCTTTAAAACCATAAGGCAGCAGATTTATTCCAGATCTTGCAAAAACAGAAACGCAAGCAGATTTATGTCTAACTTGCGCACTGGTACATTAATAAATGGAATACTAACCCAAAACCAATTAAGCTTTTCACCATGACTGTCTCCTCTCTCTGGGGGATTTTGTGCAGCAATAAGTTTTTAATTGCTGTGGCCCCAGTCTTTTTTATCTGTCCTTTCATCTCTATATTGCAACTTTAATGTTAATTTGCTAGACTTGCAGCTGAAGAAATTTTGACTTTAATCAGGTGTCAGATTAATCAGATGCTTACCTTGTTACTCATTGTAAATATGAAAAATATAGAAAATGCAATGAAATATAATCATTTTCTTCTGAAATAGAACAAAAATCTCATCTTTCGTTTTTAGGGGGAGTTTAATGAAAATGTTTCCTTCTAAACGGACTGTGAAATCAGAGTTTAAAGGACCAAGAATGATGTAAAGCAGCTGATATTAAAACCCAGCAGAGTCATTATTTGAGGGTACCTAGATAAGAAATGTCTCCGATTCCTGAGCAAGTGGGATCCTCAGCTATCATATGCAATAAGAGAAGACAGTAGCTAGAGCCAGTTAAGCTTCATGTCATAATCCTTCCGATCTCAAACCCAAAGTGAGATTTCTCCGCACTCTCCCCGAATTCTCTCTCAGAAATTACCATTTACCAATTACACGGTGTCAGGAGTGATTCATATCTCTTTAATGAGAAATGACAGTAGATAGAGGAGAGCCACCTCTGGTTTGATTTCACTCCCAGTGGGACGGGATGAGCTGTTGACAGAAGTAGCCGGCAGACAGAAATGGTGGGAGAGGAAGCCGTCAGCCGGGTCCTCGCTGATCTGACGTGGAAGGTGGAGAAAACCTTTCAATCAGCTCCAATCAACAGTGAATACATAGATTTGGTTCCACAAAATGAACCTGGGCTTAGTAGTTGTTATTATATACTTCAAGGGATTCATTTTTAAGAATCATTTTCCAGTATGTCTTTCTTTTCACTGGTTTTCTGCACTGTTTTTAAAATTGCATTGATCAGAGTTTTTTTGGTGGATGTCTGCTGGGAAAAATTGTGTTCAGTGTAGCCTATAGGTTTAATTCAAAGACTGGATAATATCACATACAGAGGCAATAATCAGGTAGACAAGATGAAAACGTCATTACTGAGCATTTTAAAAGAGGTTTGTTGTGTTTGTTACTTCAGACATTTAGTTATTCCTAACTGATGAAGTGAGAGTGTACATCAAGGTGAAATCTAAAAAGCTATCTGAGCCCTTCAAAATTAAGAATAAAGCAGTTACTGAGTAATGTAAAACAGAGAAACAACTATATGTTTGTAGTAAAAAAATCAAAATAAAGGCACAATGGCAATAGTGGTTAAAATGGACCCAGTTTAATTTTTTTTGCTAATTGTTCAGCCCTATTTCCTTTCAGAATTTATGGATAGGGCCCTCCTGATGTTCTTATCCACTAAAAAGAAAATATACGGTAGCGCACAATCCTTTGCATGACATGACTTATAAGCACAGCCCACCTCATGGAGTTTATCATAATACATTATTTCTTCAAGTGTACTTTGTATGTACACACTTTCAGATTTTTTTTTTAGTTATACAATGGATACATTTGATACATTTGTGTAACTGTTATGTATTTCTGCTCTGCAACCCTGTGTTTCCAATTTGACTAAAATAATCAATATCACATGACATCCAAAGGGGATAAGGCTGTCTGGAATCAGCACATCAGTGCAGAGCTCCTTTCCTACTTTTTTACATCAATAAAGGACAGATTCCTCTATAGTTTCACAGTGGGGAATGTTCTCTTTGTGTTTAAAACATTACTTAACTAATAAGCTATAATTTTTTTTTTGTATAAATTGCGTAAATATCTACCTGGACCTGGCTCTAACTCAAGACCTACCACTAAAAACATCAAAGCTGGTGCTTTTTGTTTTGAATCCCTTAGCTCTCACCTTTTATTGCTTGTACATGTGGATTGCATACCAAAATGATGTTGGCTGGTAAAATAATATTATATAATCTCACATGCTTGTGATTTATCTGATGTGGGGGAGTTTTAGCCTAGTGGTTAGAGAATAGAGCTTGAAATCCTGTGGTTATGAGTCCAAGCCCATTCCCAGAGACTGCCATTCTGAGTCCCTGAGCAAAGACCCTTAACTCAACACTGCTTCTTCGGGGACCCTAAATAGCAGCCCACTGCTCCCCAAGGGGATGGATTAAATGCAGAGAGTGAATTTCGACTTGTGACAGTGTAATGACAATATAACTCGGGAAAAAACAACAAATCTAATTGAAATTGAACTTTATTAATCTCACGGTGGAGAAGTTCACCTCTGTATTCAACCCATCCCCTTGAGGAGCAGTGGGCTGCCATTGTGCAGTGCCCAAGGAGAAGTATGTGGTTAGGAGTCTTGCTCAGGGACCCAGATTGGAGGCTGTAGGGATCAAACCGAAATTTGCAACCCTCTCAGCGCACAAACGCACTGCCCTAACAACTAGGCCAACACTCCCTTTCAAGATTTTAAGATCTTCTAATTTCTGGAGATTTGTGTACAAATTCTGTAGGTTTTACACCGCTACAGCTATGTAACTTTAAACATGTACAGAATAATATTTTTTTTCCTCTCACAAGAAAAAAAATTCAGTTTTTATTATTGCTATTCTATTTGTTTTATTCATAATTGACCTCTCAAACTATCTTCACTTGTTGTCCATGTTGTGGATGATGGTGTATATTTTCCGATCTCCAGTCACAAGCATTGTGAAACTTTTTTTCATGCAAAAGGTTCATTTAGCACAATTGATCCAAATTAGGACCAAAAGTGCTGAGGCCCTAAAGTCCTGTTGACAGTGAGTCCACTTTGTCTGGTCTCCCTCCTCTGTAGACAGACTACTCAAGCTTTGATTCTTTACTAGTAGATATGCAAATTCTAAGCATGTCCTCAACTAAGCAGAGACCTCTGATATAGTTGTAGGAAATTGCTTAAATAGCTCTAACTATGTAGAGGTCAAAACTGTCAGAAGCTCTCTGTTTCTCTTAAGCCCCTCATTTGCCTTATTCTTGATGTTGCAGCAACTTGGGATTGCAACACTTAGCTCCCAACAGAAATAAATCCTTAAGTATTCTTGCTATCAAAATTTAGTAAAGAGTAGCTGACCACCTGCCAGATCTATGGAGAAAAAGTCCTGTGATTGTAACAAATAATTTTACACTTAATCAGTGAGGCAGAAATAATCCAGTGCCTGTTGTTTATATGTAGTGCAAAATGGTCATAAGTGTTGGGATGTAGTGTGTAACTGCAAAAGTTTCACTCCGATGTTTAACCCGCTTGATTTGTTCATAAACTGACCATCAACACATTCTGGTTTTCAGACGCAGTCAGGGGTAAGGGCAGTGGGGGGTTGGGGGGGGTTAAACACTGAGACATTCACATCATAAAAGGTTGTTCTGCAGCAGTGCTGGCCCTTGCAAACCTCTACATGAACTCCTCAGGTACTCTATACTTGCATGCTTGTGTGTAAATTTAAACCAATTCTCCAGAGGCTGACTCCTGCCGCGTGGTCTAGCCTTGACACTTGATTGCTACAATCAGTTTTTTTTTTCCTCAGGTTAGATGGACACACAGCTTGTATTCTTAAATGAAAAACACTTGCCTTTATAGGTTTCATGTGGGAAATACTTTAAGAAATAAGAAAAAGGCAAAGATGTTGGAAAACCAGAGGTGATTATTATATTTGACGATTTTCATAGAAGCCTGTGTCTGACAAGAAAGCCTATCAGTGGGTTTTACAGAAAGTATTTAGTGCAAAAGCCTTTCTTAATTTCTTTTCTATTCTAAAACAAGTGAAAAGAAAACAACAGAAACTCAAATTAAGTCCAAACCTACTAAATAAGTTTAATTTGCACAAAACCCATTAATAAGTAAAGTTTGATGCATTGCGATGTACTGCACTGGTATTTTGGTATCGATGTTAACTACTATTGAAACAATGAAGGGTTATGAAAAATAAAACTAATTTGTTAACAAGGGTTGGGGTTGTAGTTCAGTAATAATGAATAGCAAATACAAAAAATCTAATACTAACATACAATTGTGGAGTCAGTTTTGCTGTTCATGTGTATTATCTTCTTTATAGCACCACCTGCTGTTTATTAAGAACTGGTTTGGCAGAGGTGTCAATGTTTCTAAGGAGAAACGTATAGAAGAGAAACACAGGGCATCAACCACCATTATGTGTTAAATACCAGAAAATATTGAGATTATGTACTGTGGTGCAGATCTTGAGATCTCTATGTGAAACATCTTTAAGACTGGAAACAGGAAGAAACTAGGTGCACAGCTTCACCAGCATGCAGTTGGGTTTCACAAAACTTTGCTAATGAGCAATTTAAAGATACGGGGACTTGAAACATTGCAGGACGCTGGCCCTCAGGGACTAAAGTTTGACACCAATGTCTTATAGCTTGTATATCCTGTAATTTGGGGTCGACTTAGATAGTTGCAATATAATCATGGCAAAATCTTTGGCCATGGCATTGACCTATGGTCCTACATCATACTGTTGGTCAGGTTCAATGACAGCTATATTGCAATCTTGGGATCAAAGATAAATTACCATAAATATTTTGCAGGGTCAGAAATTTAGAATAACAATCTGAAGTACACATGTTGTATCTACAGTAAGAATGACACATTGTGTGTGTTTGTTATTTTCTTGACAATATATTTTAACTAGAAATCATATTGATAAGATGTAAGCACCCTATAGACTAACACTGGGTCTCTGAGCAAGACCCTTGCTCCAAAGGCATTGTACACTGCTTACTTCTCTCTATGGGTGATAGGATAGGGGAGCAAAAATGTATATGTAAATTTGTGTTGACAAAATAAGAATGATTATTTTTATAAGATTGGCAAATCTGCAATGTAACGTCTTGGTGCCTCTGGATGTGGACGCCATTCATGCATGCTATGAAGTAACTGTGCCGTGGATTCTTCCAAATCCACTTTTTTACCTGGAGTTTTTTTCAGAGAGGAGCAACTCAGACTGGTTGGACTTAGATAACTTTAAAATTGCCTCATCAAGCTTTACTTGTAGGCTTTAAATCGAAAACTAAACCAATAAAGTTGATTCAACCATTTCTACTAGCACCTTGTATGCATTCTCTTTTTCAATCATGATATGCTTGTTTTCAAATTTTTTGTTTGTATCAGTTATTATTTCCATTTAATCGTCATATTTATTTTAACTGTTGATTAACTGTATGGGCATATTTCTGCTTCATAAAGGTTCAGGAAAAACAATCCACTACACTTGTAGCCTTTCAGTTGTAAACTTGACTAGATCAATTTTGTTTTTCATCAATTGACTTCCTTTCTGGACCAACTGCTTTGTTCCGGATTGGCATGGATTTAAAGCGGAAAGAACAGAGCCACCAACTATTTTAGAGAAGTGGCCGGTGCTCCTGGGAGGCTTCAAGAACGTCCCATGGTGCTTTTGGTGGAACCACTGTGATTGATTAAAATTTCCGCGATCAGCTATGTCAACCTGGTACAGCTGAACTGCAGTGCATACTGTACACCCTGCTTTGAGTTCCAGTGAAACTAAAGGGTAAGAAGACCATTTAGATGCCAAACCTGATGTAGCAGAATACATTCTTTGGGGTTTGAAATGGTTTATTGTCACATTGACATTGTATTACTCCAATGTCAAACACAAGCTAGAGGGACATAGTGAGTGGGTTAGAAGTACTAAGGGGTGAGTAACCCAGGAATGGGAATGCAAGGGAATAAATTCATTTACTACCATAAATGGAGGTCAATGTAAACCCTGACTATACCCTGAATATACGTACAGAGTATGTGTGTGCTATTAAATCTTGAGATTGATCAGCCTGAGTTTAAAGGTTTATTCATCCTAATTGAGACTATTTTACTGACAAATCTAGGCATGCAGATATTTTAGAAACATACTGTGTTGTGTTGTTTTATTTTAGTTCCAGTTTCTAGTTGATGCCTTGAGAAATTAATTATTCCATTACATTATAACTGTATTTAAGAGAGTAATAAGACTTGTTTTTAACTTGAACATCTGAGTTCAAATGTAAAATGCCTTTGATCTTTTTCAGTTTGTATGTTCTCCCTGTTGACGCATACTTTTTCTCCATGTATTACAGCTTCATCCCACATCTATTAAAGGTATTAATGCCCCATAAGGGGTTGAGGAAGGAAATTAAAGCGGTTAATTTCAGAGGGTTTCTGAACCAATTTTGGCTTGAAACGAATAAAAAAATAGCTCCTCACTTAACATGTTATAATGTAAACTAATGGCAACTGTGAAAAGTTAAAGGCATACTACACAATTAATGTGTTCCATAACGTTTTGGATGATTAAATGAGTCATTTCAGGTCGAACAAAGGTTTTCTCGGCCTCCCTGGTGGTTTGTAGGGGAAATACTGTACTTGCAATTGCAGGAGCCCTCGGCCCGCACCCACAGGCTCAGAAGTCTCAGGCATCGCGAAGGTCGGTCTCGCTTTACGGCGAGAACTGCTACACACCCCCAGGGAAAGGCATGCTCGTTGCTAGCGCAGTGGCCATATTTGTGCAGTTATCATGGCTGAACCAGCGAGAATTTTCAAACTCGAAAATTGGAACAAAATAGTCCCTTACCGCAGTAGACATGGTGATTCGTTGCATTCGCCTGTCTGCTAAGCTCAAAACAACCGCGCCTGGCTTGACGGAGAAACCAGGAGGACAGCTGAGCATATTTACGGCAGTGCACTTTTACTTTCGCCCTCTGGGGGGAGTCTCGCTGGAAAATCAACACCGGTTGCATAGTGTACCTTTAATGTTAAGAAGGTTTAAGTTATTTATTTAGTTTAAGCAATATTGCAGATGCTACCATAATTTATTTATTGAAATTGGTAGGTAATAACTAGTTACATTTACTTGAATAATAAAATGTTCCTTTAGGAGTAGTTTTACTGTACTGTACTATTTCCTTGGAAGGAATTGCTAGTCTTACTTAAGTTTTTTTTTTTTATTTATTTCACTGCCCACTGGAAGAACAAAGAAAAAATAAAGAGAAAGCTTTTTTTAACCAGAAAAAGGAAAGAGAAAAACATAGCCTATGTACAGTTTAAAGTTTACCTTATTTATTTAGTTTTTTAATAGTTACAGTATTTTCTATCTGCTGAGCTCAAAGAGCCTTATTGTGTATTCAAATGAACATTTGAATAGTACAGTAAACAGTAGATATTGTCATTAGAAGTACTTTACATCAACATACACTATTGTGTCAAATGTATTTAAAAACAAGGAATGTAGCTTTCATCTCTTCCGTTGCTGCGTCTTTAAAATGTTAGTGTGAAGAAACTTTTCAGGTGTGAACCGTGTCCTGACCTCAGCCTCATAGAAAATCTTTAGGATTTTCATATCTACAGCAATAACCCCTGACCCCGTACACGGAGGAACATGTTCACAGAACAGTATTTATATGAATAAATGTGAAATTCACAACATGTAGGTTCACACTTATTCTTCTGGGGAATACCTTGTGTTTATTACTCCATTTGTGAGAAGAAACAGAAAATCATTACCTTATTGTATTTTTGGACAGAAACAAGAGTTAAAAACCCTGCGTATTCATTGGTTGTAAAACCATTCCTATTATCATTTGCTGGGAGAAAAAGGGCAAAAGCACTCTTACGGCATCCAGGGTGACATTTTCTTCTAATTATCAGCCTGAATCAGTTTCTCCTGGTAGACAAAAAATGTATATCAGCAGGGCATCACTGATTTCTGCCTTTATACTGTGAATCCTAGCTGTGGCAGAGATCTATCAGAGATTACTTTCATTATGCTGGTCACCATGACAGCTGTGATGTTTTTTTCTCTGTCATTTCCATCCCAAAAATGAGCACTGTCCATTAAGCATAGGCTATCCTTCATGCATTACAGTTTCACAGGACTCATTAGAGTGATGCTACTTTGCATTCTGCATGTCCCAAAAAAAAACATTTTCACTGCAAAATATACAAACACCATCTATACTTCTGAAAAACTGACAAAAAGCTCTTAAAATCTTTCTTGCTTTGCGTCAACCAATCGCCAAATTTTAACATCAATAAGGGCATTTTAAATATATATGTAAGCATTTTTCAAACCCCAATCTGTGAAGGTAGAATGAAACCAGAGTGACAAAATACTGCAGCTGTTTCATTTGTTTGAAATGTGTTTAAAAAAACTATTTTGCTGGAGAATTTGGATTCTGTACTTTCTTGGGATTTAAGATTTAGTTTGACTTTGTTTGATTTCCTCGCTTATAAATTGAAATAAAATCTTTGGAACCTACAAGTAGTTCTTTAAGAATTGTTTGCCTTGTTTACTTGGGAAGCTTGGCTTTATGATTGGCAGTGGTGGTTCTATACCAAATTTATCAGGAGGTCATAATAGGGTCTGTGGCTTTTCATGGAGACACTGAAAAAACACATAACAATAATAATTATTAAAAGAGCTAAGAGTTCATTATTCGATACATAAAGCAACAGTAAACACATGAAATGGTCAAAAATAAAAAAAGGCCAAAATACCTATTTGAAAAACGTATTCTATAAGTTTTGCCAGATCTGCGAACTCTGCTGGTATCCTTGTTAAAAAGTGCTAATATCTCCAGTGTTTAGCCGCTTGGCATGGGCGGCCAGAGCAGGGAGGCTCCCTTTTGTTCCAGATGCTCCACAGGTCAAGTGTCATCTGGCATCTGAAAGTTCCCTGTGCCTCTGCGAGAAATGTTGCAGAACACTGTCTTTGCAGCCCTTTGGTTTTGTAGTCAGCCACGAGGTCCATTTAAGCCCCATTTACACTACCCTATGAAAATTGGTGTGTGGCGAATTCGGACTGAGCTTGGATCTGTTAACGGTGCCAAGCCAGTTTCCTTACGACCGTTTACACATCACGCTAGCATGAATCCTCGCCTCCTAGTGACGATCTATGGTCCTACTGCTCTCTAGAGGGAAACAAGCAAATCAACATGGCGGCGCCCATAGCATTAAGGAAGTTTTGTTATATTGTGATACTTCGTTGTTTGCAGAGAGTCAGGTGAAGAAGGCAGCCTTTGGTGAATTTACTTGCCAGAGTCAGCTTTTGGGAAGTGGATATGACAAACAATAGTCAAATCAGGGCTTACAGACACAGGAAAAAACAACAGGCATTGAGGATCATCACATTGCCAAGCAGAATTATCACTGGAAATCTTTAGGCATGGTAGGGAAGCTTGTATTTTATGAATGTCTGAGATTTCATGATTATGAAGGCTGACTGTAAGATGACTGTGGTCTACTCATGTGCTCTTTGTTATCTGAGAACTGAGCCAGAACTGAAACACACCAAGCCATACTGATGAACTAGTACCAGTTTAACACCGTTTGCTTATGTCTGTAAATGGGGCTTTAGCCTTTGATCAATTTCCAGATTCTAGTGGTTCCATAATGGTGCCTCTTCGATGTGACCTGCTCAAAATAAGCCCTGAAAGAGAATGAGAAAAGCATAAGGATCAAAATTACATTTATTTCCAAATAGGTTTGCACTTACAATGAATTTGACTTGGTGTTGATGGTGCAGACAAATTAGATATATGTACAGAATTCAGAATCTATAGCTATATACAATATAAAACACAATACACAGTACATACAATATATAGTATACAGCTATTTACTATGTACACAGTAGACTGTGGGTTAATGTAATGCGGGAGGTCTGGAGATGCTACGTCTTGTAGCTTCTAGGTCCTAAATGGGGGAAGGAGAGATGAAGTGTTAGTGTCACAAGGGTCTCTGGCCCTTGTTGATAAGGCTGGTAGTAGATTGGAAGAAACTGTTCTTTTGGCATGAGGTTTTGGTCCTGATAGACCATAGCCCACTGCCAGAGGGAAGTGACGGAAATAGTTAGTGGATGGGGTGCAAGGGTCAGCCACAATCTTCCCTGCATGCCTCAGAGTCCTGGAGGCGTACAGAAGCTGGAGAGATGGAAGATTGCAGCCAATCGCCTTATCTGCAGACCGGATGACACACTGCAGTCTGCCCTTTTCCTTGGGAGTGGCACCAGTGTACCAGATGGTGACGGAGGAGGTGAGGATGGACTCAATGATGGAGGAGTAGATGTGCACCATTGTTGTCCTTGGCAGGTTAGATTATTTCAGCTTCCACAGAAAGTGCATCCTCTGCTGGTGAGGGAGTTGATGTTTAGCTCAGGGCAGTTGCTTTGTCCTCAGAGCACCATGGGAGTCAGGGCTGCATCCATTGGGAGTGTCCTGGGGTGGGGGGGTGGGGGCGAGCAGAGCAAAACTGCATCCTCTTTCACTAATGATCACACTTAACATCAGCATGGAAATTGTCCCACTCCAGGGGGGGATGTTTGCCTAGTGGTTGGAGTAGTGCATTTGTGCTCTGAGAAGTACCCGGTTCATTCTTCACAGCCTGCACTCTGGGTCCCTGAGCAAGACCCTTAACCCCACACTGCTCCCTTGGCTCCACACAGTGGCAGCCCACTGCTCCCCAAGGGGATGGGTTAAATTCATAAAGAGTTAATTTTGTTGCTTTGTACTTGTGACACTGTAATGACAATAATGTTGAATTCTGTTCTATTCAATTCTATTCTATTTTTTTTCCTCTATTATATAATGTTCAAATTAAAGAATGTTGACATATAAGTTACAAAGAATTCGTAAACACTGTGAGAGTATTCCAATTAGCTAACTGTTTCCAACAACACTGTGAAAGTTAAATTTGAGGTATTCAGTTCTTATCTGATTCCTTACTTTACTTTCTTTTTTTTTTAAGTCATTTATTTTCTTTCTCCTCCATGTTCTATTTGTGTTTTTTCTTTTGATCCTTCCCCTCTTCACCCTGTTGTTCCTCCCTCGATTCAACTGAATTGACAGGATTTGATTGAACTGACCCTGTAAAGTACCTTGGAATGACATTTTATGGGAACCAGTGCTTCAACTGAACTTGAATTGAAATTGAATTGAATGGAATTCATTTTATCTACATCCTTTCTTGCCCATCCCATTCCCTGCTTCCTTTCTTAGTTCCCAAATGTATCATATCCTCCCTTCTGGTCTCATGTCTTCACTTTGTGTCCTTGATTGTGTCCCATGATCCCTCTTTCCTTCTTATATCTATTCATTGTGCCAACGATAACCTATTTACCTACCAAACCTAATTCGCTCTCTTTCTTCCCTTCATTTTATCCTTCTTTTATTCCATTTCCATCAATTTCCCTTCCCTTTAGTTATTCCTTGTGTCATTTCAACCTTCCTTCCTTTTTGTCTTTGGGGCTGTCCGTCTTTCTACTGTATAAACATTTGTTATAAATTCAGAAGGTAAATTTTGTGGGAACCCAAGTTCCATGAGTTAGGTTATAGTAAAATAACACTTGGATCGTCATTCATCTTTCATAATTTTATTCTGTAATGGCCGATCAGCTTGAATAATTTCCTCTGGGTTTCACTGAACATCTTCAACAATAAGGAGTAAATCCAAAGTAATGACAAGCATTTCTCCTTTTTGTGACATTTTTATTCTGAAGCTCAGTTTTTACCCCAATTTCATTAAAATACTAAAATAACAAAGCACAACACTCCAATGGCTCATAAGACTATGCTCAATTTCTCTTTAAGGGTTTTTTGTTTTGTTTTTTTGTCTGAAGCAACCTCTTGGATGGTCAGAATTGGAAGTGTGTTTGCAGTTTGCTGTGATATAAGTGGATTCAATAAAAGATAATATTGCATAGATGATCTCTCTTTTTTTCAGGATGTTTTGCCCCATCACATATATTATTTATGTAACCAGCAGATAATTGTACAAGAAGATAAGAAAAAACATATCCCCATAATACAATTCGAAATGCATATATAGATAGATAGATAGATAGATAGATAGATAGATAGATAGATAGATAGATAGATAGATTGATAGATTGATAGATAGATTGATTGATTGATTGTAATAGGTTTAACTCCTATCAATCTATTGATCAATCCCGATCAATCTATCACATTTTACTATGTGCATATATGAAAAAGAGTCATATTTATTGGCTGTTCTACTAGATGCAAAGCAGTGTATACAGTACAACAAAACCAGGCTTGTTTTTCTTGGGAACTTCACATAAGAAAATTAATTTTTTTTAAGTCAATGCTTGACTATCACTTTTTTACCACATGCTCTGTTTGTTAACCTAAAAACATTGTTCAGAATAGTAACTAAAGTCTAATATTCAAGCCAGCTCTGCATGTTTTACTAGGATTTAATTTGACTGACCATCACAAAGTAGTTAATCATTGTGAAGTGGAATAAAGGAGATACGTAGTTTACAGTTGTTAAGTGTGTTGTGTATTTTACCACCTCTTCCAAAGGGCTACATTTATATTATTATATATGCAGTCAAGCCCCCCCCCCCAAAAAAACAAACTCAAAAGACCCCAAATTCACATCCACATTATCAGGGCATACTGGGATGTTATTGAAGTGTTTTAGTGTTCAGCCCCATTTTTCATTCACTATCTTGACGCGGATGTTTGATCTGATTACTCATTTCACCCACCTGCATATCTCTGACCAGTTTTCATTACATTATTCTGATCCACCTGCATCATCAGCATCTATTTTACCAGCCTTCAGACCAGCCATCAGTGTCAGATTATTTGAGTCTTTGGAGAGTTCTCTAGTGTACCTGAGTGTTCTGTTTGCCTGCTCCTGGCCCAATCTGCCTCTGGACCACTGAGCTTCCCTGACCCCGTTCTGATCTGTTTGCCTGACCTGTCTTCAGACAACTGCTGATATCTGCCTGTCTGGGACCCAAACCTGGAAGGGTTTCTTGACACCGGGTTTGGCATAACCCTCTGGATTATCCTGCCTTTCTTTATCTGCTCAATTCTGATCTCCTGCCTCTTGGGACTGTCTGAGCGGCACCAGCCACGTTGGCAACCGACCAGCTGGAACAAATCTCACCATCTGGGCACCGACTAAACTATAAGACCAGTTTTGAGTTTCTCACTTTCGTTATTATCCTCCACCAGATCACTAACCTGCATAGATTCCTGCCTTAGACTCCCACGCTGTTCACTGCAGATTATTTTCTAATAAACGTTTTGAAATATTTAACTGTCTGTCTGCCTTAAATACTGCATCCTGCTGTTCTGATCGTGGCACTTTCCTTGACACAAATGTCTGCTTAACTGTTCCTTTCCAGGGCCACCTATGGAGTTAGTTTACCTGTACCTTCTGTAGATCTGCTTCTTTTTGTATGTCTGCTTCTCTTTTCTAGAATACCTAGTTGGCCTTGGCAAACAGTCAATCACACTGAGTGTGTTTCTGCTGTAGATTTCTTAGAATTAACAAGGAGTTTTTCCTCTCCAGTCTCGTATGCAAGCTTAGCCAGGTGCAGCATGTCCTGCATGTCCGTGGCTCAATACAATCAAGTTTTTTTTTTCCTTAATATAAATTTTGAACCAGTCTCACTGTGTGATCCGATTGAACTGTCTGTCATGATTTTATCTAGGGCTCTGACCCACATGCAGAAGACCAGACAGAGAGACCAGGGAAAAGTTTAACAGGTTTATTTAGAATGATGAAATGAGTCCAGTGCTGCTCTGAACACTGTCGAACCGGAATTGAATAGTGAGGGGAAGACACTGCGGCTAGTTCAGGCTCAGTGGGAAATTAGTTTCTTTGACTTGAAGAGGAGAACTAGGTGGCAGACTCACGTTTCCAGAAAAGGTGTCCTTTGTTGAATCCAGTCGGTGTGGGATGTTCCAGTGATTGTCTTGTTTGATGGAGGATGGACAGGGTTTACCCAGATTGCGGCTGTTCCTTGGTGAACGGAGAAGCTGACTGCCACTGAGATTTTCTGTGGTACTTGAACAGGTTATTGTGGAGATGTATCCCGTGCTCAGAGAGAAGCCCCAGGCGATCCTTGGGGAAAAGGTTGATCCAAACCACAAACTTGAATCCTCAGTTCAGTTTGGTTCTCAGAAGATCCTTCCAGGGGAGAGAAGGTCCGCAACATCCAGTTTGCAGGAGGACTTCCTGCCGAGAGGCAAAGACAAAAAGCAAGGTTAAAACTCAGGTTGACAAAAACTCAGTTTGACTCAGCAAAACTCAGCTTGGCTAGAGTAACCAAAACTGGCAAACACTCTGGTGTCGAGGTAGTGGCAGTCAGCAGCTTAAGAACGCTCCGTTAATGAGGTAACCATCCGCAGGTGTGTGAGGAGGCCAACCAGAACCAGGCGCCACCTGGTGGAGGAAGGAAGAGAAACACAGACACAAACCACACAGACTGGAATCCTAACACTGTCTCTGTAAAATGCCTTAAGATGACGTGTTGTGAATTGGCGCTATATAAATTGAATTGAAAAATATAATTATGAATCTTCAGAAGCATTTGAAAATATATTTTTAGATACTTCTATCCAGTCTGACTGAACTTAAGTTGCTACCTGAAGAAGGCCAAAGACAAGTTTGATGGTCTAAAGATTATTTATTTAGATAAAACCTGCTCAGTAATTTTGCAAGCTTCTCGTGAGTACCTTGTTTTTTTGGACTTTTGCAGGACTGAACAGAGCTTAACACAAACGTGACCAGACTTCTGTTCACTGACCAAATTGATGAGCTGTATGTCAGCAAAACCTCATTATGGAGAGATAAGAAGTCTGCAGAAGAGGTGGAAATAATGACAATCTGCTGATTTTATTACACACAGCAGAGTAGGGAAAGCTAAATAAAAGAAGAAAAATTAACTCAAGAAAGATATGATAAACATATTAATGAGCATAATGCCTGGAGCAGGTAAAGCTGAAATGTTTACGTCAAAAAACGTTCAGGGGCATAGACCAGTATCGAGTATTTCAGACTGACAAAGAGCCCAAGCAACTCTCCATTCATAAGGGGCGGTTTAATTTGAATGTTTCTTAAGCTAAAACAAGTTTTCGTCCACTCTATAAAGCCTCAACTTCAACCCTTATTCTGAAGATTTGAATTGAAAAAGCTTCTTGGATGGGAAGCGAAACATCTTCGAACTTGGAAATTAAGTCCAGTGGACTGCTTAGGAGCTCCTGCCTTAACAGATTATCCTAAATGCAAAGTTTGATTTAACTAAGTTCAAACTGTTAAACTTTATCAGTTTGCTATTAACAAAACATATACCATTCCTAAAAGCTAAAAGCCAACAGAAAGGAAACATCAGCTTTCTGAACTACACTTGCTGCATTTAATAACTATCAAAATCAGCTAAACACACAAAATCAGCCATTCAGAAACACATACTTTTACCTAGAAACACACAAAGCAAAACAGTCATTAAACAGTTGGTACACTGGAACTTGCAGAAAATGCAAAGCATCTGAAATAATTTCTGCAGCTGGATGGAAAATGTAGGATAAGTGAGCAAAAAAAAATTAGAGACATAAAAGAAATATCTGCAGGGGGAAAGAGCTGCAATCTGTTTTTTTTTGTTTGTTTGTTTTTTTTTTTTAATTGAGCTATTATTTTTCTTCTTTAGTTACAAAATTATTACTAATAAGACAAAATTTCAAGTCCAAAGTACTTTTGTAAGGTGCTTTATATTTGTTTGAAATGTTAAAAAATACATACAATTTTTGATTTTTGACTGCATCTGCAGGTTTACAGTTGTCATTTCAGCTGTCAGAGAAATCCTGTTTTTCTGTTATTTTCCGATCCATTGTTCCAGTGTTGGCTGTTGTCAGGGCCATTCTGGATAAAAGGAAAGAAAACACGGCGTTCCAGTTCATAGCAATGACAGCGCACACATTCTGTTCCCTTGGAAATATTATTCGTCCAGTAGGTTTTGTATTTTCAGGGCCACTGTCACACAAATGTAGCTTTTGCTCAAAATACATTTACATTTGTTTGTTAGATTTTTTTATTTTTTTTTATTTTGCACCAATAGGCTGAATATGCTTGCAAATTATTTCATATTAAATCTCAAACATATAAAAAACTAAAATACAGGTGCCCTTTTTGACATTTAGGAAGAATCTAGCCACCAACGCAGCGTTGTCTTTTTTTCTGAATTGCTCACCGCTCATAGCTGTGAACTCACTTTGCCTCAACCCGCCTCGTCTTGTAAGACCTCAATTAGTGGCTTCCTTCATTTCCACTGTGGATGTTTGACAGGTCCCAGTAGAAGGCACTGAACTGCTTACTTTTATTGAGATGGGACTGAATGGGACATGAATGGCTGGAAAAACGAATCATTCCGTGTTTAGGTGTTTACTTCAGCAAAGTAATAGCAAGGTTGGAGGGAACTCTGACAAATTATTAAATGACCATATTTTATCTATAACCTCAGTATGTGTGAAAAAAACATTCAAACTGTATATAACAGATCCATCCATTCAACAGATCTTTTCAAGTGCTTGGCTTTTTGAAAAGGTGAAAAAAAATGTATATATGCGTGTAGAATGTGAATATAAACACAAGAAAATGAAAGACATCATAAGATGTTTAGCTTGTTTGTAAAAAATAAGATTCAAGCAAATAATAACACAGTGTGTACAGTAGATTAACTGCAAACCGCATGAAGTGCAAAAGCAGGGAAATGTTTCCAAGACGCATTGCTGGTATTTTTTTTTTATTTTTTTTTTTATTTTGAAGCTTAAAATAGCATTTTTAGTCCCACTTTAAGACTGAGATTCAAAAATGTAACCAATTAAAATCTTAAATCTAAATTAATAAATATAATACATGAACATGTATTAATAGGAACTATTGCTGGGAACCTTTGTTTACTTTAAGTTTACTGAACTACATTTTTTAATGTGACACCAACTGTTCGAGAAGACTGGGCTGTTTCTCAATTCAGTAGAAAGCGAGTGTTGACTCTTGTCCTCGCCAAGTATGTTCTGGAGAAGAACACAGGAAAGTGTGGACTCTGGGAGAATGGGAGCACACAGCATAAATGGGTCAATTGGAAGAGAAGCGTACTCTTGTCGTCACCACATGGTCAGCTCGTCAAGAACTGCATTTCACCTCCTGTTATTATTAGTCTCTAGATAATAATACATTCTTACTTTTTTCATTTCGGGGGGAATAATAATTTAAACAGTCAGATAAATACAAATCAAATAAACATTTTGCCAGCGCTACTTCACACACGGATATGCGAGGCCACAAGTCCGTACTGTATGGGAGAATTATCCTGCCATAATACAAGAGCACATAATTTCAATTTGAGAAAAGAATTTCATCTTCTTGCACTCAAAACTTATAATGCTCACACTCAAAACA
>NW_015150927.1:523672-526072 GCF_000732505.1 Cyprinodon variegatus | reverse complement strand
GCGGCCGCGGGGCATTCTGGGGAAGCGGTCAGTCTGAAGAACGCACAAGTCTGCTCTGATGCATGCTCAATAAAGAGGGCGGGGTGAGAACAACATCCAGGGATTTGATGCGTTCTCGATCTGGCGTTCTCGAGAATTGGAACGGTACTCGGACTGAGGCTGATGACGTGTCACGAGTACACGAGCACACGAGAACGCTCAAGAACGCATATTGAGAAACGCCCCTCGTCGAGAACTGCATTTCACCTCCTGTTATTATTAGTCTCTAGATAATAATACATTCTTACTTTTTTCATTTTGGGGGGAATAATAATTTAAACAGTCAGATAAACACAAATCAAATAAACATTTTGCCAAAAAAAAAAAATAAATCGCCATCAAAGCCAGCACTACTTCACACACAGATATGCGAGGTCACAAGTCTGTACTCGCATTCCTGTGTAGCTTGCAGGAGAAGTCAGGCTTTTTATGTGTTGCAAATACGAGAATGTTTTCTAAAGTAGATGATTTCACAGAAATATTTTAATAAATGAATGTTATCAGACTTCATATATTAAAAAGAATTTGGCTGAAAGAAGGCCCGGTGAGTTCATTGTCTGGCTTCTATAGTTTTTTGTTTCTTTGCTCAAGATTTAGCTTGAATTTTAACCAATACAGTAGTTTGAGTTTCTTCCTGTTTTTTTGTGTGTTTTTTTTGCATTACTTGGAGAATCAAGTGTACTGTCATTACTGAGAAGCAACAGCTGAGCTGTGTTGTTGGACAGGAAACAATTTTTAAGTTGCTTAGTTTGCATCTGTTATCCACAAACCCTTGGAAGGAAAGAATCCTGACATTTGTCTTTTTTTTTACTATACGAAGTCTGTTGTTGTTGTTCAACAAGGAAGAATGCCAGGGATTTTGGGATGTAGCAGGCTTTCAAGTCTAAATCTAAGTACATTCACATCAATTAGTCAATCTGTCTTCTAAAACTGAATAAAATCATACATTAAGAACTGACCTGTGAACCAAACAAATAACAAGAGCTGGCAGTTTCCCAACTAGCTTAAAGTGGAAAGGTAAGAAAAGTGCAAGAAATATAACTTTGAAAATAGAGAAAACTGAGCCAAGAGGGAGGTGTTAAAAAGACTGTACTGCATGCCACATAACAAGCAATACGCCCTAAAAGTCCTTTACTGTCAGGCACGACAACTACAACTAGGACCCAGCACGCAATGAACATTTTTTTTCTATGAACATTTCAGGTACTGTAATACAAAAAAAAAAAATCATAACAAAAAAAAAAAAGAGCTGGATGTATTGAAAGTGACAAGCTGTCTGGCTGCTACTTTCAAATTTGTTTCGATGACAGGCATTCATTTCACATACATCATGTGCTGTTGCCTCTGCCAACCCTACATCTCTCACTGAGGAAAAAAGGAAAGGAAAAGAGAAAGGATAGGAAAGGAAAAGAAGCTTTCCTTCAATCAAGGTGTCCTGGCCAAGGACCTTAATTACAATTTGGATTATCAGCCACAGCCTCCCGCTCGATAAGCAGCAGACTCAGGTATCTCTACATGTTATCGGTCATCCTTCTTTGGTTACGATAGACTTGAAGGAAACGTAAAACAAGGCAAATTACAGAAAATTGCTTGCTTAAACATCAATTCAATAACACTTGTTTCCTCTTGTGTATTCCCTTTAAAAAAACTGATCCTAATAATATCTCTCTGTGTAAAGTAGATGCAGAGATCAAAGCAACAAAGTGTTGTTTGAAGCATCCTAACAGATAATCATTTTAAAGCCATCTTACTCAATAAAGTATGATGCAAATTATTGGGAAAGATTACTTTCATGTTTCAGTGAAGCTCATTTTAATTCTTTTGAGAGTTCAACAATAAAGAAAAAAGTATCTCTTCAAAGTAATACCCAAAGGCTTTAATTGTAATAAAGTCATCTTTAAGTCGAGATTTTAGGAAAAATAAAATGTATTGGACATACAATATTTGTTATTGCATATGACTTTTTCATCCAAAAGCTGCAGGTTTTTGATAATATAATTGTGCTATAAGTTAGACTTAGACAACTTTTATTTTCATTTTGTATACACAGAGTGTATACAAAATTACATTTCATTTAGTACAGCTTTTCAGTAATTTATTTTCCATAAAGTGCAGCAGTGATCCAATGTAAACAGTGTGGGGAAAAAAACGCATTGATATGGAAATTCTGAGGATTAATATATATGGTGCAAATAGTCATTATTTTTGCTTTGGTGTTATCAGTGTGATGCAAAGTCTGTGATGCAAGCGCGTAGGTTTGATTTGAACTTTGGAAGGGACACCATCAGTCGGTTGTCATTGGTGCTATGCAATATGCATGTCCTTTTTTATGCTCGGTGTGAGCATCCGTACTGATAAGAG
>NW_015150927.1:515942-521919 GCF_000732505.1 Cyprinodon variegatus | reverse complement strand
AAACCTACGCCCATGCTGTGATGTGATTTAAACTGTTTCAACATTCAGCAGTCTGATGGCAGTGGGGAAGAAACTGTTGCAGAATCTGCTGGACCTGCATTGAATGCTCCCAGAGGACATAAGGGAGAACAGTCCATGGTGGGGTGTGAGGGGTGATTGATAATAAATCGATAATCTCAGCCTGACTCCCTTTTATAATTCAGCTTCTTAAAGTACGTAGCAACAAGTATTTTCTAATTTGTTGTAAAGACTGACTGATCTCCACGAGCCTTGTACTGCACAGCTAAAAAAATGATCACTCTCTAAGCAGCTAGAAGATATCGAGATATATAACGAGTTGGGTAGTATACATTATCATATATAAACTAGTTCATGCTTCCTAACCCTGGTCCTCAGGACCCACTGTCCTACATGTTTAAGGCGTTTCCCTTCCTCCACACACCTGACCTCAATGAAAATGTGATTAACAGGCTTTTGCAGCAGTTAATGGCTGCTGAGAGGGTAATGCAATCATTTGAATCAGGTGTGCTTAAGTAGAGACATCTAAAACATAAATAACAGTGGGCCCTCAGGATTAAAGGCATGCAGATAAATGTCCTTGGTCATGAGAAGCAGGGAAACGGGAAGCAATGCTTGTGGGATGGAAGAGGGAAATAGTGAAAACAAACAAGATTGGAATAGAGTCAAAAAAAAGGAGAAAAAGCGGAAAAAGCAGAGACCAATTGAAGAGGACTCTTGCACAGAACAATCAAGTGATAAACAATCTAGAAATCCACTAAAAAAACAAAATGATGATTTCAAAGTAATTTTCAAACTATTTAATCAGGGAGACTATTTTGCAGATTGGAATCCAGTTAAGTTAACAAAAACAACAAACACTCTGGTAGGAGAAGTCCAAATAGTGCCAAAATATTGCATTTTGAAGACTTGTTAATCAACTGCAGAGACAGCGCTCAACAAGGCAAAGCTTTATCCAATGACAAGATTGAGAGGAAAAGAGTTCAATGCTGCTTGGTGGCGAACAAAACGATTAGCAGTAAAGTCATTGGAGGAATACTTCTTAAGGTAATTAAGAAATTCTAGAAAATATAAGTGGTGCAAAAGTAAGAGGTGCAACAGTTACAAAGCAATAGGAAATGGAGAGAGGTGTGATAGCTTTTCACAGATGTGATCTCCTAAAAAGAGCAAGTAGGGGGCGACCACAAACCACTTCACAGGGACTGCGATGAAGATGCACAGTAGCAGCCGTTCAAAATTGCCGTTTCCAGTCAAATGCCAGCTGAATGGCAGCCCTCTTCCCTGCAACTCCCAACCAAATCCCCTCCAACTTCAACCCACTGGCCTTCTCCTTTGCGTGCATTTAGTTTTATTCTGACTCCACCCTTTCACTGAATTACAGGGCCTGACCAGGAGATAATGCTTCTCTTTAGATCTTAATGTCCGCAAATCATGACAGAAAGATTTGCAAAGGAAATAGAGCCCAACTACACCATCTCATGATTTTCTTTGGGAAACTAGCACTACGGGTTAGGGTCCAGGCCAGTATTAGGGTTTAAGCATGGGAGCAAATATGTGCACACACTGGTAGCAGAGAGTTATTTGGTGAAAAAAAAAGTACACACAAAAGGAAGAAGAGGCTTGAATTTGGATAGTCAGCAACTGCTTCGGTCTTTATACCATCCATTGTCATGATGGGTTTAGTTTAACAGTTTATTGAGATAATGACACTAAGAGGTTCATAAACCAAGGATTCTAGGCTTGGGGAATATCTAGCGGTCATGTGAACCGGAACCGGAAACTCTAGAGGGAGATCAGAGTGATGAGTTCAAGGTCCATGGGATTTACTGGTTGATACTGAAAACATAGCCAGAAAGGACTCACAGTAGATGACTTGTGGTAGCTCCTTGGTTCCTGTGTGTGGGGATGAATCAGATAAGGAGATAACTTGCTGGAGGGCGAACAGGCAGACTAGTAGAGGTCCAGAGGACCAAAGGAGCGGACTGTCAACGAGTTTTCCTGAAGTGGACTGCAAACTGAAGTGGTGGATGTTTTCCTTAGTCTCAGAGAGATTTATAGATTCCTTCCAAGGCTTCAAGGACCTGGCTTATCCAGTTGATCAGGAAATAATCCCAATACTGGCAAACACTCTAGCGGCGAGGTGATGACAGTCCGCTGCTCATATACTCCTCTGGCAATGACCAAACGAGCCGCAGGTGTGGGTGGTAATCAGGAAAAGGCCCTCCAGGCCAACAGGGAAAAAAGGGCACCATCTAGTGGATGGATGGAGACACTAAAAGAAAACAAAAATCCCACAAACAGAAACTCTAACATTCACGGCTTAGAAGGGAATAATTTCAAGGTAAAATAAAACAAATATTCAATTCTGAATTGAATTAAAATGTAAAAAAAATCAGCATCAGCTACACCAGGCTCCTAAAGGCTTAAGGAGGCTGAACAATTTTACTCGGATGCCTCATGCATATTACACGTACAGCAAGCAAATCAAAATGACTGCATCTTAATATGACACGATAACATTAGTTAATCTTAAAACACATTCTGCTGTGCTTTCTGCACTGAGAAGGATTTACTTACCTCAGCTTGCCAAATGCCTTACTTTACTGAAGTGGAATTGATGGCTTGACTTATTTTTATAAAGTTTCAGTCAATTATAACCAATCAAAACTTAGAAATAACTTAAATTTAAGTCGTTGATCTTTTAATGAGCAATAACGTTATGTTAGGACAAAAGTAACACAACATATCTTGACCTGGATAAACACTGAATGACCATTGATTTAATTTTACCATTTGGAGGGCATCAAGGGTAAGCCACACACTTCAGCGAATGGAAGCACCAGATGGCCCATAACTAAATTTTCTGAAATTGGATAGGAAACGGTGTAAGACCAGCTTAGCCACTGATTTTTTGGGGGGCTAAAATACTGAAGAGCGTTTACTGATATACTGCAATGAACATCCAATAAAGTTGCTATAAATTAGTGATTTTTTAATGTGTCAATTTTAAGCTACATTTTGTTCAATATCTTGACCGTCCTCATATTGATGACGTTTTTGCTTCACCTGCTGCAGGCGTCCAAACAGACCGCATCCCTGGGTGGGGACATACATAATCAATTAATGGTCCTTCATTTACCATGATTCACGATTCGACTCAAACGTTTGGAACAAAGTTCAGACAGCAATGGTGGACAACAGTGGAAAAAGATAACTATTTTAATTTTTATGTTATGATATATTTGGGTCCAAATAAACTTTCTAGATATTTTTAGACCAGAATGTAGTTTTGTCAGATTCTGCCCAGTTATTCAAGATTTCACTGAATATAAAGAAAAAATGAGCTACAGTTTCCAGAGACATGGAGCCTAGGCGGAATTCAACTGAAGAAACTGATTTCATGACAATTTCTCTCCTATATCCACCTGCAACACAGCCAATCAGCCTGAACCACACCTCCACGAAAGCCAATCGGCATCCAAAGTTCTTCTTAAAAGGCCTCTGATGAGCCTGGTGCAGGCGGTGGTTGTGCTGTGTGACTTCATTCAGATGACCAGGTTTCAACCCACCTCCAGCCCCTCCTCCACCATTGTAGCAAAAACTTCATCAGAGTTTCATTACTCCAGGACTCTTTCTGCATTCTGCGTCTCATTTCAACCAGTCTGGCAGAAGACTGCCATGTTGAGCCTGGTTCTGCCAGAGGTTTCTTCCCAATGGGGAGTTTTCTTCCCCACTGTCAATTCATGCTTGCTCATGATGGACAGGGTCTCTCAACCAGTGTTATCCAACTGGACTTCCATCTTCCAGGTCCCTGAATGAGAGATGGGGTGTTGTACTTCATATGGGACCCACCCAAATAATGTTGCTTACGGGCCTATTGTTGTGTCGTTTCGCGATTGAAAAACTTATAAGATTTTCATCTCCCATTGATTATATTATGTTTAAACATTTTGGCATTATTCCAACCAAGCTCCTAAATACTTTAAAGAACAGTGAGCATACTATATGCCCATACGTTTCTGCCTTTATAGTGACACATACCTTTTCTATCAAATCTTATCACAATTACAGATGGTCTTTTAGCTTTGCAAAAGCATAAGAAACAAAGTTGTTCTGTGCCTTGCGCCATTTCTTCTTCCATGACAGAGAGTCTGAGAAATTAGGTGTGACATAGCAGATATTTGCGACTGGCTGTGCTGAACAGTGTCTGGCTGTCAGCTATCGCCTATGGAGTCGGCGTCACCTTTAAAACAGCTTGGTGTTAATCCTGGTGAGAGGTATATTCCCACCTAGCAGGGTAGTGTGACAGTGCGTGCAGCACACTGACCAATGTCTTTACGTCCATTTTGTCTCAGTTCCTCCTCAACTATAAAACATTTGAAATCTTTGCTATATCAATTCATGTACTTTTGGGAAATAGGCATTTAACACAAATAGGGCAATCATTAAAAAAAATAAAACTTCATCACATAAGGTTTGTCACCTTTTAATACTTGAAATAGCTTCAATTTTTGCTGTACTACTGCTGTACTACTGCATCTTCTAATACCTTTTAGAATCCTGAGATCACCCTGCAGCTGTATTCTTTATACATTTAATTTTCTTTTGATTGAAAAATGCATATGTTTGTCATCGTGCCAGTAATTATTCTTTAGATATCCCTCTCATAATTTATTTCTTTATTCCATTTTTTTTTTCAAACTGCAGTTTACACAAAAAAAAAACAGATGTATGAAACCAAATTTAACACTTAATTAGTTTACATCACTGAGGCAAAAAGTCAGCTGCTGTGCTCCCAAGAGAAAAGACAGGCTGACATTATGGGCACAACAAATTACTATCACATCTTGCACCTGGCAAGTCATCTTCACACCTGGACATAGGTGGCCTTCTTGACACTAATAGGAGTCCTGGAGGGAAGGAGATGGTAAAATCCAGCTGAAAACTGGCCAGTGGCAGACAGCTGAGCCCTGTTTGGCACCGATCCCCTCTCTGAGATGCTGGAAAAAACTCCAAAGATGGCTCAGTTATACAAGACCCAGGGTGCAAAATAAACAAAGTGTGGTGGATGTCGCTAACATGACCCTGGCGATGCATGGCAGCAGCTTGTCAAAAATAAATGACACCAGATCAACTCTTGAGGTTCTGTAGGTTGGAGTAACCTGATAGTCTTTCCACCTTAATCAGCTCCTCTGTTTGTTCATTATTCCTGGAACCTATTGTGTTTGTTTTTATTTCTATTTTTTGCAAGTAAGAGACCGAAAATACATCTTGTCAACATTCAACAATGACATTGATATTAAATTCCATGCGTATGTTAGAAAATGTATATATACCAGCAACCAGTGGGGTTTAGACTCATTTATATTTCCGAGTCGTTCTGTTCTTAATAGCCACGGCTTGATGGACTGATTCATAAAAATAACGTCAATCAAAAGAGTCTGGACACCAGCAGGTACCAACTGCATCAGACATGCTTTATTTGTGTTCCTTTTAATTTTTCATTTTCTTCTCTCCAAAAAAGTGTTATTATAAACAACAATGAAAAAATATGGCGCCAACAACCAGGTGGTATGCTGTTATTTTGCACTTATTTGTATAATTAAATTCATAAGAATAATTAAAGCATCTGTTTACAAAGCACAATGAGGTCTCCAAATGACAAACCTCCTTTAAGTGCTCAAAGGATTAACTGGAAAGATTTAAAAAAGCTTTAGAAACAGCACCTGCTGCTCTTCACACGCAACATGGAGATACAGAAACACTCTATGCATCACAACAAGAGCACGTCCTCATTCCTACACCAATGCACAAACATCTTTCTCAAAAGATACATAACTTATGATTAGGTGGGAACAGAAATTATTACAATACTTCTTTAATATTGATGATATGAGTGAAATTCTGATATATATTTCTTATTTATATATATATATATATATATATATATATATATATA
>NW_015150927.1:514495-515494 GCF_000732505.1 Cyprinodon variegatus | reverse complement strand
TATATATATATATATATAACAGATACAATCTGCTGGTGCTGCTCTAGTTTGAACGATTTTCCATTTTATTTTTAAACAACAGTAATCTGGGGTCAGATTTCTTGGTAAAAGATTAGGTCCCAAGAGGGAATTTGAGTGGCTTGAATAACGACGCAGAGGAGACTGATTATAGATTCAGACTGTATGGAAACCCTAAGTAAAAAAAAAAAAAAAAAAAAAACGTATATGGGCTTAATCTTTGGGCCTTCTCCTCCTGCATTCCCAGGGTTTTGCTGCATTCACTGTATAAAAATAAAAATGTTATGGTACCTTAAGAGATTTAAAATAAAACAGTATTGCATAATAATTTAATTTGGATTATACCTACCTGTAAAGCTTTATAAGACTATATAAACGTATACATCTAAGGGATCTCAGAGATCAGTATCTGAGCTGCTGAGGTATGTTGCCTCTGAATCTGAACACAGAATGATTTTAAACGTTAAACAGAGGAGCAAACCAGTTAAATGATATTAACAAAGAAATAACATTATGTATTTTAATATCTTTTCTCTTATGATTTGAGAAGGCATTTTTTTTTTATCTTCTAATGTTGCAGTTATTAACACTTTCAGATGAGAACAAGGTTAAGCATTTGTTTCTCCACAAGTAGTTTTATTTGGCTGTTATTACTGAGCACTTGCTTCAGCCTAAGATGACTGGTTGATATTTTATACATAATGATGTCTTTCAAATATTTATTTAATTTAATTAATTATTGTCTTGTAAACCCATGCTGGCTGGACACCTTTAATTGTGCAAGACACCTAGTAAGTAAAGAAGTAATGATACAGAAATAAATATATACTGATATGACTCGTTATATTTTTTTTTATTTTTTATCATTTTAAATGTTTTTAGACTTAATTATTTTATGTTAAATTGTGTTTTATATTTTGTATACTATATTAAATTAGATTTATTTTAAGGTTTCTAACCCACATGCAGAACACACAGACT
>NW_015150927.1:506999-512715 GCF_000732505.1 Cyprinodon variegatus | reverse complement strand
CAGACCTCCAGATCCCAACAAAATGCAATTAGAACAATGTAAGATTAAAAAAAAATCTTTAACACCGATAAAACATTTTTAAATTAAACAGAATTTTAAAAGTAATTATATATTTATTTATATTTATTATAAATTTTGAATGCAAAAATAAAATTGGTGATTATTTTCTGCTATTTGCAATGATAGGAAAACAAATAACGTTAACCAACTGCTTGACCTACTACCAGTTTGAGCAACCAATAAATGTGGTTATCATTGATATTTTGGACATGTTGCACTTAAGCTCTCAGACACCTTTTAACCTACATTTGCTTGTTTTAAAGCACATGAAAATGGCACAATCATAATGCAAGTTAATCTCATCTACACTGTTCTGTCCACACAGATGAAGGTTCACTCACCTTGACATGCTGGATGGTTGAAATGAACGTTGAAAGTGATGGCTTAACAGCATTTCTGATGAATCTGAGTGAAATCATTTAATCATTTAAATGTGTTGGAATGCAGTTTTCAAAAGAGCAATAACAAGTATAGTTGATGATTTCTCCAGGAATTTAGGTAAGAAAATTAATTCATATTTTATATAATTACTCAACATGTACAAGACCAGAGAGCACATCTATCAGACGTGGGTGTGAAAGCTATGCAAACCCAATGACCTCATGCACAGCTCTGTTTACAGGCTGTCCAATTCGCTCAGCTTGTTAAAGTATATGCTGAGAGCAGCGGAGCTGCAATAAATGACTGAAACTGAAGTTTACTAGATAAATTGACACTTGAGGTTTGCATATGCAGCAAGAGGAAACTAGCCACAGCCACAAACAATGGAGATGGTGAGAACATCACAAAGATTGGTATGCAGGAAAAAGATTAGATAAGATAAAGAAGATCATTCACAATACCTTTAATTCCCTGTTTTAGAACAAAAATTAATCTGATGTAATGGTATTGAAGGATAACTACAGAACCCCCTGAAAGGTGATTGTGCAATAACTGACTCTTGGTATTATTTAGGAAATCAGAAACATAAGCTTATTTTTTAAGACTTTGGTCTCAACCCTTTAAGACCTGGACCATAAAATAATTGACAGATTTTTTTTTTATTCTTTATTATTAGAGTTGTCATTGAACTATTTAAAAAAAAAAAAAATACATTTTGTATAAGTTAAATTAGATCAATCTGGAAAAACTCATACGGAGAGAAAGGACAATTAGAAGAAATGTATTTATACAATCACTTTGTCTTTGGCCCTTAGACCTCGGCAGGAAATATAGCGCAGAATGTTGTTATATATGCATGAACAGTAGCAAACAATAGGGTTGTTCCCCCCTCCCAGGACTGAAACTGGTGGTCGGGATGAAGTTGGTCAGTCTGTAGACTGCTGGTTAGCGAGACGGTATGCTGAGCTTTATGGAGAGATCCAGTGGATTGCTTGAGCTGATACTAGAGCTTCACTCAGGGACCTGGAAGATGGAAATCCAGTTGGATAACACAGGCTGAGAGAACCTGTCCATGATAAGCAAGTATGAAGCGACAGTGGAGAGGAAAAACTCCCCGTTAGGAAGAATCCTCTGGCAGAACCAAGCTCAATATGGCGGTCTTCTGCCGGACCGGTTGAAATGAGACACAGAATGCAAAAAGAGTCCTGGAGTAATGAAATCTGATGAAGTTTTAGCTACAGTGGTGGAGGAGGGGATGAAGGCGGGTAGAAACGGGGTCATCTGAATAAAGTCACACAGCGCAACCAGGCATCAGATGAGTTGCTGATTGGAGCCCTTTTAAGATAAGCTTTGGATGCTGATTGGCTTTCGTGGAGGTGCGGTTAAAAGCTGATTGGCTGAGTCATAAGTGGATTTAGGAGAGCAGTATCTTCAGTTAAACTTCCGCCTAGGCTCCCTATAATTTATTTACATAAAATTAAGGACATAACGCATTTTCTATAATCTTTTACATGTTTTCTGTTCAGTACATGGGTCTTATTGTGTCAGTTAGGGTTTTCAAGAATAAAAATATAACACTAATGATGTAGAGTTCTCAAAAACTCAGGTATCAATTGTAGCTGCCTATCTTAAAAACCTGACTTTTTTAAGAACAGTTCAATTTAATTTCTTCTCAACAGTGCAAACTGTTTATGTTCCTTGCATTTCATCTGATTTATAATGTTTTGTTTTTTTTCTGCACAAATGCAATTTGAACTTCCAATTTAAACAAATAAAGAGCTGGGCAACCCTTTTTAACACAGAGCCGCTTACAGACAATGAATCTACAGGGTTTACATGGGTTGTGTATGCCAAAGTTAACACAGCTATAAAGCAAGTAAACAATTTCTTATTCATGATTTGGGGAGAAAATGTAAGCATTTCATTCTTATTTAATTTCCCTAAAGTAAATATTACATGCCCAGCAGCACCCTTTTGGTAAACATAGCATTGATATGATAATTTGAGTGAAAATACTGTTTCTTTGAAAAAAAAAAATCAGTTTGAAATGAAATAGATTTTTTTTTCAGTAGATTCTTTGAAAAGCCGTAATAATAAAATCAATTTCAATGTGGCTTTCTTTGTGTTTTGCAAAGACATATAAAGCTCGGTGCAAGGAGCTATGAAGTCATGAATTTACAAAGACATGAATGAAAACTGTCAGTTACACAGCTTTTACATCAGATACACAGCCATGTTCTCTCAGGAGCGTTTCTCAAAAGCTGAAGCATCTTCAGAGAGAAAACTTAAAGGTCAAATCTTAACCATGTCGTTTAATTTTGTACATCCTGAACAGCTATGTGTTCATTTTTATCATGTCACCAGGGATGATTTTCCATCACAAAGTCGGGGTAATTGCGTGATCTGATGAAATGTGGTTAAAGGAGCTATTTATCAAATTGGATGCTGTCGTGGTTAATTGTGTGTTTTGGGTAAATGTGATTAAATGCTAATGTGACATTTAAACGCTTTTCTTTCGAACTACTTTATTTTTCTCATAATGAGAAATTTCCAAATTTGAACCAAAGATAATCTTTCATTGCTTACATTTCATAAAGTTCATGCACAATTTTGATGAGACTTCCTAATATATCTATTAGTTTGTGTATCATCTTCTGCTTCAACAAGGTCAGAGATGGGCACTAAGGGGACTCTCCATCCTATTTTGGGAAATTCAAATGTGTTAGTCCAGAAATGATAAACTATCCACTTCTGAATATTCTATTTCATTTACTCTTTAACTTCTAGAATTTGCTATGAAAACCTGTAAAGCTAGGCATTCAAGAGTCAGATGCCCAAACAACCTGAAATGAATCAAGTGGCTCTACTCTGAGCCTCTCACCATACCCCCTTTTCTATAGAAAAAACAGAGATCCAAGGCCCCAGACATTGTTTTAACCAGGTAAAATGGATTCCGGGGCTGTTTCAGTTATCCTCAAAGCCAAAGGATAATCAGAAAAAGATAAAAATCTGGTTTTCTCTCTAGGGCCCTGGAGGGCAAGTCCCCAGACCCAATGGCCAAGCCATGACCAATCCCAATGGCCCAGCCCCATCTCCAGGTAGAGTGGAGAGAACAGAGGATTGATAAAACCCCATGCCAGCGCCCTCCAGCTTTGATATAGAATTGTTGCATGTTGGACTACTATTTATTTAAAACTAGGGGGAGGGTAGGTATGCCCCCCCATATACCACCCTAAACCCTAAGTCTCCAAATGTGTTACAAATATCACAGGTGGACATGAGCACCAGAGGCAAAGCCCGAAAGCCTGACGCACCTCAAGTGCCCCAAATATACCCATCCTGATGCCCTACATATATGCATGTCTTGAAAATGTTAGAAATTATGCTGACTAAAGTGTTTATTAAAATTAGGGCAGAGTCCACCACCAGTATGGGAGGACCCCCCCAGTGATGTTCTCCTCCCAGGGAGCCAGGTCCCGTACTGACCCCAGTAGGCCCCCTCTTCTCCACTCTCCACCAAGGGAGCAAGGCATAAAGCACCAAGGGCAGACCACAACCCAGACCAGCCCCCCCCCCAGCCCCCCTCATCACTCTGCAACCCTCAAATCCAAACCCCAGCTCCAATACCCCACCATTTTGTACCATTCTGTGCTAACCCATCTTAAAACTCTGTTGGTCTGTATAGTATACTCTATGAAGGATTTTATATTGAATTAGTTGTAAGTTAGGATTTCTAGTCATGCGAAAGGTTCTGTGATAGATTTTAGACCATACATTTTGATCAAGCCTAACTGATATATAAGTCAGTTTCCCATTTTGCAATGTTGAGTGATATAGTCTATTTTGGATCAATTAAATCGTCTACATTTGGTGGCATTTGCAGACCTGTTTCACTGATCTTAATTCTGTCTTTTATTATAGACATTATCTGTTGACTGTGGACATATGATGTTTTGAGAGGTACTTTCTTGCTTAAAAATTTTTTTTTGTAAAGTAATCAACAGGTAATGACGCACTGGCATTATGACTGTCGTTACACCCGACATCCCATTCCATATCCTGGCTGAGTCGGCAGCAACAACAGCCTGACAACTTAGAGCTATGTCAAATTGACCCAGATTCAAAAGTAAACTATTTCTTAATAATCCAGTTACACAGTTGCGTATGGCAAATAGATGGCCCTAGAACACCGCCCCACCAACACCACCCAATGATCTTAAGACATAAAAAAAAAAACTAAAAAACAATCTATATTATAATATTTCTAAATATATAAATATATTTTTTAGATGTGCAAGATAAAAATTTAATCTTTAATTACATTTAAAGCTGCTTCGTTCGTCATCATATTGGTAACATATTTCCACCCTGGGGCGCAAAAATCTTTGCACATATACTCTTGGTAAAAGTTGTATCATAGGCAATCATGCATTTCTTTTAAAGTGGGCTTTGTTATTGTCACCACCTGGAACTTCATAGCGATAGTGGCTAATTTTAGCCGCTACTCACACGTAGTGTTTGATTGTTTAGAGTTCACCTTAAAATGTAAGGGTTATGGGGCTTGTTTTACAAGCCAATTTTTAGTTAATGGTTCATATTATCAACTAATGACATTGTTGATGATCATTTAGTTGGTCTTATTTCTTTTGGAACTGTTTTTGGGATCCGTGTTAAAATGGCAGCTTGATTTGTCTACAGAACCTAAACAAATGTAGCTAAATTGATTGTTGTGCAACTTATTTTGACCATGCTTGAGCATTTTTATAAGCACGTAAATTCTGAGCACTCTGATGATAATTTAAATTAACTTAATGAATGATAAGTTAATGAAGAATGTTTGATATGATATTTTTTGAGCTTAATACATTTTTCTTATATCTAAGCAAAATGTTGCTTAAGTGATTTTGGTAAGCTAGCGGTTATTTGCTGAATGGGATGGGATCACTTAATTTTTCAGTTTTTTATGGAGATTTTCTGAGTATCATTCATATTTGTAAACTGTCAAACATTTTAAATAGTTGGCAGGTACGTAGATAATGATTTTATAAAATGAATAAAGTACTAACTTGTGTGTCTGACCATTTTAGGTCAGGTTTTTTTTCCTCCCCTGGATTGAAAGGAAGAGAATGAACTCAAGATGGCAAGCTAAATTCTTCCACCTGTGTGGTACAGTAGGATAAATTAACTTGGACTAAGACTAAACTAACTTTTCTGGAGGGGGGGTGTTGGACTTAATTGAAGTTGAATTTAAGGATTTTTTGGACTTGGAAAGGAC
>NW_015150927.1:503815-505275 GCF_000732505.1 Cyprinodon variegatus | reverse complement strand
AGCTCTGCTGCGCTCTTAGGGGAGAGTAACTTGGGGAAAAGAAAAAACAGAAAAGTAAATACAACCATTTATCCAAAAAAAGCGTAACACATTCTGTTCACATCTACATACCCATGAGAATTTTTCTGCATTAATATGGATCAAAACAAAGTAGCAGTCAAGCCTAAAGGTAAAGGATTATATCCGTTTATTGTCAACTGACAGCTGACAACTGGCCGCATCAGGAGCCTGTGCATCTCAAAAAGCAGATACATTCTTCCAAATAATGAGCTATATGCTTCAGCAACCTCCTTTGTTTGCTGTCTTTCATTACTGGACAAACTAATTAATCCAGGTGTGTCAGGCTGGTTACTGAGGTCAGTTACTCTGGTTATTCCGGTACTATCTTATCATACACATTATTAATATTCTTAGGTTTTTAGTATTTTTGATATTATTATAGTATTAGGTTTATTATCTCATGTGATTAAATTCTAAAAATGCAAATGACCACAATATTTGGAGCTACAAACAAAAACAACACAATAAATGAACATTAAACAGGTGGTTATCTCTTCCTCCATCATTCTTAGATCATGCAGATATTTTCTTACTAACTTTTCCTTTTACTGACACCTATTTTTTCATGAAGTACATTCATACATCCAAACCTAGTAGTAGAAAAGCACATCTAAGCCTGGAAGTCTCACAGACTTTTTTTCTTTTAATAATCTATTGTAATTTCATTAAAATAGTTCAGCAAGAAGAGTATACCTGCCAATATAACTGTCTTGATCAAGAACTATCTTGAATTCTTGTAAGCTGAGAGTCTGGAATATACTTTCTGTTCTACTGAAGTGGTTCTCAAAGTCTGGGTCAGGAGGACCCGATAGTTACTCTTTTGTGGCCAATACCCATTTCAGGGTCTTATTTTGCTTCCTCTGAGGACATTTTCCTTCCACAGTAGGAGTCAAATCCTTTTGAATTTTGTCCATTTTGGTACACAGCATCATGTTGACTGTTTTTAAGCTACTGCAAAACTATTCTCAGGATGAAATACATTTCCCAGTCTCTGTGTCAGATGCAAGGAGTTACTGGTAATCCTGCTATGCAGCACCATCGTCGTGACTCCATTTGTTGATTCATCCATATGTCCTGGATAAGACCTCGAGCCAGGCACTTGTGTGTGCTCATGTTAGAACACCCTCTTGATCAGTGCTCAGTAAAAGATGGCCGTAAAAAGTGGATGTTGGTTTGACTTTTTCAATATTTCCTAGAGGCAGTTCTCAAAGGACTTTCTGTCTGTTCTTATTACTTTTAAATGCTCACCTTTCTTGAGAATAAGGTAAACTTAACCTAAATGGGAAAAACTTTTATTTATGACATTGCTGGAGCATAGTTAGCACATCAGTGACTTTACTTGATAATAAACAAAACTAATAACCAGTTATATATATATATATATATATATATATATATAT
>NW_015150927.1:485806-501590 GCF_000732505.1 Cyprinodon variegatus | reverse complement strand
TGTCTCTGCTTCTGTGTCCTTGAACCCCAGTCGGCCTCAGCAGATGGCCGCTCACACTGAGCCTGGTTCTGCTGAAAGGTTTCTTCCTGTTAAAAGGGAGTTTTTCCTCTCCACTGTCTCTACAAGCATGCTTAGTGTGAGGAATTGCATTTCAGTCAATGAGTCGATGCAATCAACTGGTTTTCCTTAGATAGGAAACTTTGAATCAATTTGACTGTATGATCTAGTGAACTATAAAGTGCCTTGAGATGACGTGTTGTGAATTGGCGCTATATAAATAAACCAAATTGAAAACTGAATTGAATGTATACTGTGGTAGCTGAAGATAACAATATGGGCTTTTTTGTATGGAAGACAATCTCTAAGTACCGGGAGCCAAGCACCTGTAGTTGTTTGTGAAAGTGCACTTTTGCATGTAAAGTTTATCCAAAAGAGAAATGCTCGATAGTGGTTGTGAGGACCCCAAAAGCAAAGACGCCCAGGAGGGACCAACCCAGGAAATCTGACCCCAACCAAGGGAGGAGGAGAGATGGCCCTGAAGAAATCCCCAAACCACCGCAATGCCGGAGCAGTGGGGAGGAGTCCGCGGGCTCCGCCAGCCACCCCGAAGCGGATCCAGCCATGGGCCCCAGGAACCCGAGACCAGGGACTCGGTAGCACCGGTGGCCAGTCCCAGGTTTGTCGTATGACCCAATAAGTTAACCTAAAATCTTGATGTAGGGGAGGGACAAGCAGAAACACTGACTGAAACACCTTTCTAATTCTGCAGATCTAATCTATATTAAGAACTAGTTGTGCTAATGTATCAGTCTTGGAGAAGTACCACTAAGAAGATCGTTTACTCTCAGCAATGACAAGGCAGAAATTATCCCTGTAAACTCCGCACTGCAGAACATTACCATATGCTAACCTGTCAGTTGTTCTTGGCAGTGTCATTTAGAAATGTCAACTTGAGGCATCGTTTGCTAAAATTAAATGTGTGTTTAAACAGAAAGAAACTATCCGGGTTGATAGGTTCCCTTAATAAAGGTTTCTGACCTGTTTAATGTGAGCTTCAACTCAACAACTGGCATGGTGCTGGAGCCTCTACAGGTGCATCTGAGTTTGGTTTTCTTTTACCAACACCACGGGGAGTTCACCACTCTGCTTTTCAGATGCACGCTGTTTACTCTGCGGAACACATCATCAAATTGGATGACACCTCACCCACATGAAGGAAACTCAGCAAATATACTGAATGGTTAGTGCTTCATTCGTGCAGGTTTGTGTGGTTAAAATGGTCATTTGTAAAAATGAAATAAACTGTTATTATTTTTAAGCCATCCAGAGGACAAATATCCCATATTAAGCTCTTAAATTAATTACAATTATATACTTTTTCAGTGTTACTTTATTTGGCATCACCATCCCAGTAGATGTTCATGCTATGCTCGTATAAGAATAAAAAGTTATTGTATAGCTTAATATGACATTCCTGTGCTAGCATTGAATATAAAAGTGGGAATGCTTACCTTTTTAAGTGAAATGATTTTTTCACAATATTTATTTGTTCATCAATCTCCCAGATCCCAGTTTGTATCTGCTGTAGCCCTTGGCAAGGCCATGGCATTTCCTGTCAAGGTCTCACTGTCAGTATTTCACAATAAGAGCACAGGTGAAACTTAACTTTACAGACTGCTGCTAAATTGTAATCTCTGACACTTGAGTAAATGCTGCAACTCAATAGAATCTGCTGGGTTTTAATGAATAGAAAAACGTTTAACCTGTTCTATAAGTTGACTGAGTTGATCACTTTAAAGTAAAATGAGATAACACGTTGTGAATGATTTATACTTAGACAATTTTTATTGTTTATTGTCATTTTGTATACACAGTGTATACAAAATGAAATTTTGTTTTGTAGAGCTCTCATGAAATTTCCATTTTCTTAAAGTGCAGCAGTGGTCAAATGTAAACATTGTGGGAGAAAAAAACATGGTGAAAAAAATGCACTGATATATATAAGTATACCCAATCTCCTGCGTAGATTTCATTTAAATAACATTTGGGTATTTATACATCTTTGAAAATTTAAGGAAAACTAAAATAAGTGACAAGTTAATTATTTTAAGTGATAAATTCAATAAACCTGACAAAAGAAAAACAAAAAAAATAAACAAAACACAGATTTGACCTGGATAGGCATTGAACAATTTCGCCATAAAATGTTTTAGCTTTCAAGACATTTGTAGACCTTTTTTATTTGGACTTCCAGCCACTGTGTCCCAGTTATGATGCTTTATACAGTGCCATGTGTGTCTCTGGGGCCACACCACGAAGAGAAAAACACATCCTCATGAGAAAGCGGACACATGCTCTGGATATGAGATAAAACAGCAGAACAAGAGACTGATGAGGACTCCCACAATAAAAAAAAGTCCTATTCAGTATTGGTATCCTTTCTTCCTTTATAGCAGTTTATGAATTCATACAGATGTCTCAATGTGGCTCCTCAAAATGCTCAGCTTCATAATTGCTGCTGTTATCTATGACTGAACTAAATTTGTGACAAATAATTTCAAGGAAATTCATGGAAATGGCAGAACATCAAAGCATGGCACGTCTGAAATTACCCCCAAAATTTCATTCAGGGTTCATTTATGAACAAGCAAATTATTATTTCTTACTGTGCACCACATAGGAAGTCAATTTAATAAAAAAAAAATATTTTTGCTCCATTTACAATATATTTGTTCAATATTTCTATTATGAGAGAATGTATTAATAAGGTTATAGTTCAGACAGTCATGACAGTTTGCTAATATCTTACAAACTTCACAAATAGGATACCAGCGATAAAACTGGAAGGTTTAGATCTGCTTCATTCTTGTTTTCTTTTTAGCCAATATAATTGGTTATAGAGATTCTGTTCTTGGTGATTTGATTTGACATTGATGGTACATTATTTGAAAAAAAAAATGTGGCACAAGAAATAGAAATAAGATGATTCAATTTAAATAAATTGAGCCATTTCAAAAACAACAGTTAGGTTAATTGCATCCCCAAAATGTCCTTAGGTAAGAGTGTGTGTGTGCAGGTTGTAAGCCTTTGCCTGTCTTTGTGTTGCCCCGCAACAGAATGGCGACATGTCAAGGGTGTGCCCCACCTCTTCCCCACTGTCTGCCAGAGATAGGCATTGGCCCAACTGGGACCATCATGGAAAAATAAGGATATGGATGGATGCGGTTTTTCAGTCACCCCTTCTTTAATCTGGGAAATATTCTTCAGGTGATAAAAGGCGGATTTTGTAACTGCTTTTATGTGCCTTTGAAGGTTCAGGTCTCCGTTCATAGTGACAACAGGATTTTGGCCATAATCAGTGGGTTCTGGCTGTAGTAGCTGAAGCTGGGATCTAACGCTGGATCTCACTTTCTTTGGTCTGAAAATTTTATCTCAGTTTACTTTTTATTCAGTTGGAGAAAAAGATGGAGGATCCACAAATTCAACTGTTTTAAGCATCTAGCCAATGCTCTGATGGGTTCATAGTTACCTGGTGTCATTAAGATTTAAAGCTGTGAGTCAACTGCTAAGTCCCAACTGATGTTGTTGTTTGCTGTAATCTGAGCCAAGGCGAACATGTATATATTGAATAGAAGGGGCACCAGAATGGAGCCTTGTGGAACCCCTCATGTGATTTTCCTTGTCTATGATTAAAAGATGCTTTCTGACACATAGAAGTCCAGTGGGGTACCAGAGAGGCTGAACAGACACTCTAATGAAATCAAGTGATCAACAGTATCAACCATCGCACTGAGGTCCAATAATATCTATTAAAACTATTAAAAACAAAAGGTCATAATTAACTGAAAGGCCTAAATGTGAACATTAAATAAAAAAATCAGAAATCTGCATATGTGGACTAATTCAGTTGTTAGTCAAGTTTTTTTTTATATTTTTGAAGATAAAAATTTAAGATTGTATAATTTTTCATTCTTATATTCTTCTATATAATATTCCATTTTAGAATATTTTTTATTTAAAGTGGGAGACATGTGTAAATAACTAAAATATAAAAAAGACTAAGTCCTTACTTTCATGAAGAAAACACTTTGAACTGATTCTCATATAGGTGCACAAGTTTTACTGATTTAGAAAATGACCATATACGATATTATATTAGTTACAGATGAATGAGAATGCTTCCCTAATGTTGTTATGATCACTCCAATGCGAGCACCACAACAATCAAGCAGGCCAGAAACCTGACGCTCTGCCAATTGGCAAACGGTTAGAGGTCAAGTGAGAAATTATGAGCGTTTGCATTGCAGGTGTTGGAAAAGCAGACAGCAGCAGGTGGTCTCATCACGTTGTTGTGCTCTACTGTTGCTTGTAGCAAGTCATGTGGAAAAGTGGAGAGGAGCACTTAGGGTTGTCTGTGCCTGATTAATAAGGACACAGAGAGGCAAATATGTGCACACAGTCACCGGGTAATGAGCCGCAAATGTGATTAGGTCTTTACGCCGCACCTGCTTCCAATTGAGCTTAGAGCTCAGCAACCCTATGCAAAAAAAAAAAAAAAAAAACATACACTCCCTGCGATAAACAACATCCGAGTGTGTCTTAGCTAAGGGAGGAGGTGTGCTCCATGTCTTCTGATCTTCTCAAAACTGTTGACAAGTGAATACTTGATTGCATTGTTGTATTCTCTTCAGGCTTAAGATACAGATGTTGGCTCCTTTTCTAACAGATGCTTGGAGTGTGTAATGTTGTAAAACCACTTTACAAAGGCTATGAAACTGCCAACATGGAAACATGTAATTTCTTATTTTATTAGGCTCTCGAGTAAAAGTTAATATTTAAATTTGTAAACATTTTGAATTATTAATAGTCAAATTGATATAGTCACACTATATTGAGTAGTCAGAGATGATTCCTCTGGGTTTTCTGTGAAGGCCAATGTTAATTATGTTTGCCATTGAAAACTAGCAAGTAAGGATGGGAAAATGTTCAAAAGGTAACAAGACATCAATGGGCAAAAAAGGTACACCTTCCTAATTTCAATGCTGCACCTGGTTTTATACATGATAAAACAAACCCGCATAGCTCAGAACACTGCCTGCCTCCAATATAACAGAAAAGCCTTACTTTAAGACGATGATGAGCTTTTCCTATGCCAGCTTGCAATTTAAACAGAAAAGCCAAGTTCAACTTTATGAAAGAAGTTATTTTTGGAACATAACAGGAAGAACTAAAACAAATCAGATGAATCCAGAAGATACAAAACAACAAGGAAAACTGAATCTTATGAAACGTCTGGAACTAATTTCTCATTTCTTAGTATATATATTTTTTTCAATAAAGACCACCAGTGTCAAAATATAATTTCAACATGTCTCTAACAGCCTCTTAATGTTAATATCACTTTGAAACAGGTGTCTCTTTGCTCATGAGTAGATATGAAAATGTTCCAAGGATTTCGGAACATAATTCTATTCAATTCAGTTTATTTATATAGCGCCAATTCACAATACATGCACATTGATTGAATGGACTCTTTGACTCGAATGCAATCCCTCAGACTAAGCATGCTTGTAGCGACAGTAGAGAGGAAAAACTCCCTTTTAACAGGAAGAAACCTCGAGCAGAACCAGGCTCAGTGTGAGTGGCCATCTGCCAAGGCTGATTGGGTTTCAAGGAGACAGAAGCAAAGATACAAAAAGCAGCTGTAAAAGGCCTCATCCAGACAGCCAGGCAGACTAGCTCCGGGCCAACTCTCATGTCAGAGGATGAAGAGAGCACATCCAGCCAGTCACAGTCAGAGAAAGAGGACTACACTGAAAAACAGGCCAATCTCCAACTTCTATAAACAAATGTGTTGATGGCAGTCACACAGCTGAAATTTGTCAGCAGGATGGGGTCACAGCCAAACAGGAACAGCTGAGGAGAAGCTACTATGATAAAAAGCAGAGAGAGCATAACGTTAGTGATTGAATTAACAGATTCTGCAGAGTGGGACAATAGAATGAAGCAGAAGTATGAAATAGGGGTCCCTATGTCCTCCAGAAGTCTAAGCCTATAGCAGCATAACTATAGAGATACATAGCTCAGNAGGTGTCTCTTTGCTCATGAGTACATATGAAAATGCTCCAAGGATTTCGGAACATAATTCTATTCAATTCAGTTTATTTATATAGCGCCAATTCAAAACACATGCACATTGATTGAATCGACTCTTTGACTCGAATGCAATCCCTCACACTAATCATGCTTGTAGCAACAGTAGAGAGGAAAAAGTCCCTTTTAACAGGAAGAAGCCTCCAGCAGAACCAGACTCAGTGTGAGTGGCCATCTGCCAAGGCCGACTGGGGTTCAAGGAGACCGAAGCAAAGATACAAAAAGCAGCTGTAAAAGGCGGCCCGATCCAGACAGCCAGGCAGACGAGCTCCGGGCCAACTCTCATGTCAGAGGATGAAGAGAGCACATCCAGCCAGTCACAGTCAGAGAAAGAGGACTACACTAAAAACAGGCCAATCTCCAACATCTATAAACAAAGGTGTTGATGGCAGCAGCACAGCTGATATTTGTCCGCAGGATGGGGTCACAGCCAAACAGGAACAGATGAGGAGAAGCTACTATGAGAAAAAGCAGAGAGAGCATAACGTTAGAGATTTAATTAACAGATTCTGCAGAGTGGGACAATAGAATGAAGCAGAAGTATGAAATAGGGGTCCCTATGTCCTCCAGCAGTCTAAGCCTATAGCAGCATAACTATAGAGATAGCTCAGGATTACCTGAGCCACTCTAACTATAAGCTTTATCAAAAAGCTCCTAAGCCTACCCTTAAAAAAAGACAGGGTGTCTGCCTCACAGACTAAAACTGGTAGGTGGTTCCACAGGAGAGGATTCTGATAACTACAAGATTTGTCTGTGGTTAAAAAAAAAGCTCTATTCGTCTTGTTGTGTGCATCAAAAAGACACGTTATTGCATTGTCTACTGATGGTGGCCAGAGGGCCAGGTGGCTCCTGTGTTAAGCTTCTTCCTTTAGTCTGCCCCAGTACAGCAGAGGCTACAATGTAGCTTGCCATCATCAGCGTGTGAATAATTGAGTGAATGAATGAAAGTAGAGCAAAGGTCAAATACCATTTACAATTCACTAAACTTGCTATATTACAACCTTGAGTGCTGTCGTGTTCTTTGCTTCGCCAGTCTTTAAAGTCCTTCTCTTCCAACCCTCTATCAGGTGGGACATGCAAAACAGCAGCTTCAAATGCAACATATTTATACAAATATTTTCAATACACAAAAAAGTAAGTGGACATAAGTAATAGCTTTTTCTTCTTTCCTAACATTTAGACATTAGATAGTTATTGTGATCATTTTGTTTTAAGTCTATTATGTATTTAAAGTTCTGTTCATAATTAAAAATCCTCCAGAGGTTCTGCTATAGAAACAGAAAGTCCAAAACACAGTAAGCAAACTGTTCATTTTTATAGAGTTTTGTTTCTAGAATAACACACATTTTGACTTTTCTTTTTGTGCAATCAAATCTAAATTCCACTTGGCCAGGGAGAAGTGGTCATTACAGACAATTACATCTGCGGGACCACAAAGTTTGAACAGCATTTCTTCAGCCAGCTGTAATGGACATCTCAGCTGTGGCCAGCATTCCCCCGCCAACAATCCTGTCGACTCTCTCTCCAGTGCTTGGGTTTAACCTCGTTCCAATGCTGCTCGTGCTGCAAATGCAAATTAAAAGGTAATGTCCTTTCTGCTGGGCAATCAAGGCTTTTCATGACCAGACAACTTTTTTCTCTATGCAACTAAATGAACTTGTTTTTTAGTCCCAGTTGGATGCAAACTCTGATTTGTATCCATGATCAGCAGTTTTTACTTTTCGTGCTTTTAGTTTTCATCCCTCAGTTAGTCAGGAGTTCAACTGCTATGTGCCTAGACGTTTGGCACTAAATCTTTAGTAATCTTTATCAAGCTCATATATATTTAAACTCATCTACCACTAGTCAATGTATGGACAGAATAATAGATGACAGATTTCAACGTTATTGTAAACTTTACTAATGTGTCTATCAATATTCCTTAAATAGCTACCCTTTTATGTTAGTTTGTTCTTCTCTTCTAATTGCTTACTTTTGAACAGCTAAAGGAATTATGTTTTAGTATTCGCTGCCATTCTTTGATGAGTTCCTCCTTCAAAGTGACTCAGTCATACAAGTCCAATAAACACATCTTTATTGAGTTATCGTAGTGTTTACATTCAGGACGGGTTCATCAAACCCGCTGACCCCAAGATCAGCAGTTACAATCTAAATGTTTATTAGGCTTCACTGCTACCACAAAATACCTGGTCTGTTGTCTGATTTTTTTTATGAGAAAAAAAAAATCATACCGATCTTCTGTCACCTACTTTTATTATATGATAATTGGTTTGTTTTCCTGTTTTATATTACATGAGTGAACATGAAATTAGCAGCCAGATGGAGAACTGGCATACACGCAGGCAAACTTATGCTCAAATCATAAAAGAAATCAAGGATTAAACAGAACAGTGGTGATCCATATGGTCTATATTGGTGTTGTGCCGTTATGTTATTTGGCAGGTTTTCCATATGGATAGGGACTGTATGCTGATGAAATAAAGCAACTTGACAGTTTATTGGGGATACATCTTTGTAGGTGTAGTCAAGCAGCATTACGATGTAAACCATGTTGCAAAAAATTAACAAGAAAGAAAACAGTTTGTAGCTAGTTAAACACAGCAGACAGTAGCCATAGGGATAGTCAGTCATTCAACATATAATCAATATACCAAACCCACATTTATTCATTTTAAAGCATTCATGTTCTAATTGGGTTATTGCCAAAAAAATATTTTGTGTTTATTTGAAACTAGAGAAAGTAAATTTAATCTTAGGGTGTGGATATGTTAAATCCATCCATTTGTTAAAGAACAGTTGATAAGAACATATGTAAAAATTGACTGTTTTTCTGTTAAAGGTGTGGACTTGTATAATAGTCTGATCGTTTCAAGAGCTGCAACTCCATTTTATACTTAAAACATGTATAAAAACTCNCTGACTGCTACACCTGTCTTCAATCTGCTCATCAGGAGGCTCCTTCTTAAGGAGGCGGAGACGGACACTCCAGTGCCAGAGTGTTTGCCAGTAATGGTTAGCAAAGCCTGAGCCAGCCTGCTTTTCTGAACCTAAGATTTTGTGAACCTGTCTGATCCAGTCTGTTTCTGTCTCTCAGATATTCCTGCCTGACAATCCGAAAACCTGGAGTGAAGATTCTTTCTGGAGTCCGCCTGTCTGCTCTCAGTGAAACCCTGGAGGGTTGTTTCTGCCTGGAATCTGCCTGCCCGCTCTCTGAGAAAACTGAAAGGGAACTCAGTCTGGAATCCATGCCTGCACTCAGTAAGCCTCCGCCCTCAGCCCTCCGCCTGCCGACTAACCTCTGGACCCTCAAGGTTCCCCCCCTCTGCAGCTCCGCTCAACTTCAGAACAGGTACTCCCTTGTACACCAGAAAAACCAGTAATACTTGGATCAATACTAACCTCTCTGTCCCCCCTCAGTGGTGAACCCCTGCGTGACCAGTCAACCTACAAAGGACCGGTTCATGATTTATTGTGCTTCTTTGTTAATAAACCTTTGAACTTTTTCTCTGCCTCTTGAGTGATCTCTGCATGTGGGTTAGGCACCTTAAACCCATCGTGACAACTTGTATAATAATCTGATCATTTCAAGAGCTGCAACTCCATTTTATACTTAAAACATGTATAAAAACTCAGTTATTGAAAGATATAGCAAAAAAGATTAAAATGAGTAAATTTGTTATTTGATTTGTTATTTGCGAGAACAACTGCTTCATTACAAATTGTCCCAAGAAGCATTTTTTTTATTATAGAGAAAATATCAGGGAAAGGTGCTATAGGAAAAAGTTTGATTTATCGGCTTACTGCGCTAGTTGTGAAAAAACTCAAGAAGCTTCAGACGAATATTGTGATCACCGTGTTTCTGTTGGTGGCTCTCATGTACGACCAAGTTGCGAAAGTTATTAAGCTTGGTACAGTAGCAGCCACTCAAAATGGCCCTTCCCAGTCAAAAGCCTGCCGAATGGCAGCTGAATGGCAGCAAAATCCCCCCCAACTTCCAGCCCCTGGCCTTCGTGCCTTGTTTTTTACTCTGACTCAACCCTTTCAATGAATACAGGGTTTCACCAGGAAATGACATTTCTTTTTAGATCTTAATGTTCACAAATCATGAAAGAAAGAATATTTTAGATGTTTAAAAAGAAATTATAGGGGACTAGCCAAGGACCAGCCAAATGCCCCCCAAGGAAAGTGGGGAAATTTTCAATGGCTACTACTGAATTTGATGATGATACTGATACCAACGATGATGGTGAAGTCCTGTAGGGCAATTACCAGCTGCATTTTGGTAGCCTGAAAGCATATTACGGTATGAAAGGTGGGTACTAAATTGCACGTCACCCAATCTGGTCAAAGTACCATACTGAAAGTCCCTCCTTTTTACGGATCAGACTGAACGGCAGCCATCCCAGATTGATAATGTAGAACTCAACTCTGTTCTACACATATCGATCTGGCTAGTGCCTGGCTATAATAGATTAGACCTGCTGGAGGAAAGCTGCTGCCATCGAACCAGCCACTCATAAGAGAATGGACCAAAATCCACCTTCTTCAACTCCCTTGAAAAACAAGAAGGTAAGGACCTTATCATTTATTGGCTAACTTTCCTGGCTGAGGTTAGAATTAGTAGTACGATGTTGATTGGTTTATTGAAAACAATTTTCACTGAGATTTACCACAAAACATTCACACCGTGTGTCTTTGATGTCTTTGTAAAGTTATTTTTCTGTCATATTCTCGTGTGTTTCTCTCATTTGTCTCGGTGCATATTTCTTCTAGTTCAAAGTTAACATGTAAGAGAAGATAGAAACATATATATCAAAAAAGTTCTGACAGCAAGGATTTACCTCGCATGTTGGCTCAGCTGTTTCTGCTGCTGTTATCCTATTAGAATCACATTTCTCTCTCAACTTTTCTGACTGACATGTAAAATCACAAATAGCTCACATGATAAAGTAAGTACAACTTAATAGACTGTAACTCATTTTTTCAAACCTCGGCCCATTAGTGATCTGTGGTCAGAGACTGTGTGCTACCCGTATTTCCTATTTATTACTGCCAAGCCTAAGAGAAATGTATCTTGAGATTATGCTCTGCATCACCTGATTAACTCACTCCAATGGATGCAAATGCATTTAAATCACGTTTTATTTTCACATTTAAGAGTTTGCCCAAAGTTTAGACTTAGACAATTTTTATTTTCATTTTGTATACACAGTGTATACAAAATAAAATTTCATTTTGTACAGCATTCAAACAGTGAATGCGCAGCAGCTTAGCAGTGAAATGAAAATTGCATAAAGTGCAATAAACACTTTGGCAGAAAAAAGGAAAAGAAAAAAAACATGGTGCAAAAACATATTGATATGGAAGTTCAGAGCATTAATAAATATGGTGCAAATATGCAGTATTGTTGGATTGAAAACATATTTTAAAAATCAGCAAGGGACCCCAATAACCGCCTAATAAAAATATAAAATACAGCTCAACACAAGCACCAGGCCAGGGCTAGTTTGACTGAGAAAACGTACCATCCTTCATAACAATCTATGGTTTAAAATTAAACATGTACACGTACAGAACGCATAAAAAAAAAAAAAAAAATGGAACAACTTCAAACTGAGTGAAAACGCATATCAAGCCAGCAAGTTTCAGAAAAAAGCCTCAGTTAGAATGGAGCTCTGTTAGAAGGTAGTTCATTGCAGAATTTAGTTGCGGCTAAGGCAAAAGCAGATCCACCACTTTTATGCTTTGATTAAAGCATGCTAGTATGTGCTGGTCAGCACACCATAGCAATCCAGTCTAGATGTAAACAAAGTTTGGATAAGAGTTTGTAAAGGCAGCCTTGAAAGAGCCTTGACAGTTGGGTGAATGTCCCAAATGAACAAAAGTTAGATGGCACAAATGTTCAAGATATGTTTCCATCTAGGTAGGAGACACAGTTAAATATAGAAACAGTACTTTTTATAGGAGGCTACAGATGCACAAATGAATACATTTTCTTCCTACCTGAATTTAGTGCACAAAGTTAGGCAGTAACTGTCTCTGTAACTAACTTCATCAAAGTAAGACACAATTAACACCTAGGTAGTAATCAGGCATACTTTACAACTCATATCTTTTCCATGGCAGTCTGGACGTATCATGGCTTTGGATCTATTTAAGTTTTCTTTTTGAGCGTTCATTGGTTTAATTTCCATTTTGTGTGATTCTAGTTGTTTTTGGTGATATTTTTCTATTCTTATATAATTCTTGTATACTCTCTGCTGCCCACTTGTGTCATTCTCCTTCCCCCAGCTCCCTTCTAGATGCTTCCATCCACATCTGTTCCTTGTTACCCCAGTCTTTGTTCAGTCTCCCATTTATACTCTCCCTGTGCAGTTTCTCACTGCTGGTCCCTTGTCGTTACTTTGCTCCTTTGTGTTTTCCATGACTTCTCCTTGATTTTTGGTTATCAGCATTTTGTTTGTGGACTTTGCTTCTGTTTCCATCATTTGGTTAATTAAATCAGCGAAACTCATCTCTGCATTTGGGTGCTCTAAAACAAAGAAATCCGACTTGAGGCACTTCCATCTGTGGTACTTAAGCCCATCATATGTTAGAGTTTTCAAAGCATCTGCAGTCTGAATGGTTAAGCCATACTTTCTCTGACTTTTACATCATTGTATAGTACACAGTACACCTCCAAAAACATTTCACTATAGCAGCAGCAGTAACTGATTTCTCTATTAAAGTACAGATTTACATGAAGCATAAGTCAGTTTGGTAAGACTCAATACTTTTCAAACGAATATGCCATGTACACTGTCTTTTTTTTCTTTCTATTGTTTGTCTTTTTATGATGTGGTTGTTATACTCTCGGTTTCCATTTCTTATGTTTCCATACTGTAACACATACAGAATCACCAGGATACACAATTTAAGTCAAGTTTTTTTAAATTAAAGCTTTATGGAACACTTCTAGGGACAGCCACACTGTTAGTAAAGGCACTGCTGTGTGTGACGTCTATATTCTACCATTTGCGCGTGCTGGTCTCTGTCGTCCTGAACTGTTCAGACAGCATTTTGATGCTGTCTCTTTGGACTGACTCAAAAAGAACCACGAATGTTCAATTATGACCACACAAACGTGGACAATGAAATTATAATGTATTATATTCATTGTCTTTTGCTAAATTTAGCTAAAAAGTATTTCTAAGCATTTTCTATGCTATTTAAAACTTGTTAGTAAAACATATATATTTCTATGTATGTGTGCAGTCACATCAGAGTGATGTAACATGTAATCCTTGCTGGCACGAAATCTCCCAGAAAATGGACAATTGAGATGTATAGGAAAGGCATCAGTACAGCTGTCCTGCAAACAAAAGCCAATGAATAATGGAAGAGATTGATTAATTATATGCTGGTGCTATTTAAACATGCATTTGAAAGCCCTTAGTCTGCTGGGATAGGGAGTGAAATGAAAATACTTGACTTACCGTTCTATCACTCCTGCAGCCTTCTTGAAAACAGTGGTTTGTGTCCATGTGTGACTGGCAGCTGCTGTGCAGAAATTGGCCACCACTGAAGCCAAATCCTACGCAAATAAATCCAGCCTGCGAGCTGCAGCAGAAGCCACGCAGGTAACTTTTGAGGCAGCTTTAAGCTCTGTCAGATACTTTCTGCTTTTAATTCAGTGAACCATTGCTGAGGAGGCACTGCTTATCTGTGGAAGAGCAATAAGCAGTGTATTTGTTAGATGTTTCTGTTTAATGTAGCTTCGTTTCACACAAACCAAAGAGCAAACTAATCAGCAGCTTGCCCAGCAGGTTATATCACACGGCTTGCAGAATAACAGCGACTGCGACGTTACCTACAAACTAGTAGTGCCTGCCAGGGTGACAGATGGTTTACTCAAGGTTATTCAAAACTACACTCCTGATTTTTTCATATTACGGTGATGACTATTCAAGGTTGACAAGGGCAGGAAGGGCTGTTGTTCATCCTGCTGCTGGTGAAAACAGTACAACAATTGAATAAAAATTTATACAAGTAAAAGTTAGAATATCAACAGGCTGAAAGAAAACAAAAATGCATAAAAAAGCCCAGTAGTGACCAACTCCCCTAACATTTATCCCAGACTGCTGGTGAAGATTCTCAGTCATCCGGGTCATAGTCATTCAAAAGGAAAAAAAAGTTCAAAACAAACCACTGGGCTTTTATTTCGAAGTTTGAAGATGTTTCAGATTCCATCAATAAGGATTTCTCAATTCAAAATGTCTGGAGTAGTGTTGAGTTCCAGGCTTTATAGAGTAACCCAACTAAAGCCTTGATAAGGCTTAAAAAACATGCAAATTGAACCGAAAACAGGTCCACCCCTTTGTAATGGGAAGTCATTGAGGTCGTTAAAGATGTGTGCAATTGCGCAATTTTGTGTGCTGAAACCCCTAAAAACAAAAGGCGATGATGTATTTGGACAAAGACATGGCTAAGTAAACGTGGCTACTACGGTCTGTCAATTTTACAGAAAGAACTCAATTTTACCTGCACCCCCGCCATGCTTCTGTGTTTTCATCTGAGAGGAAGAACAAGAAGAAGAATCCTTGTTTGCGTCTGTGCACTGAGTGATTTGCCTACAATGGCCTACAGAATTTCAAACATGTTTGATTTTCTCCCGACCTCACGATTCCTGATTGGAAGGTTGTTGTGACAGGCTAATCGCCCCTCGTTACCCTCTGTACAGTACATGATACACGACTAACAATCAGGCTGAAAGTCAGATGATCGAAAAATTCTTGCACGACTTGAAAGTCGGTCGAAAAGGGCAAAAAATCATACAGTGTAAGTCCGGCTTAATATGTGTTAAATGCAGCCAGAATCCAGAAGGTCATAAAAAGACCTGCACATTCTTTAGGAACATTTGAATTAATTTCACACACAAAAACATATAGTAATCCATGTGAAAGTTAATCTAACTGAAATCTGCTGCTCTGACATCACTCAAAAAGTTTACACCAGTGTTTTGGTTAGCATAATCACCATTTATGACTGATGCAAAGGAGTTGTCCTTAAAAAAGTAGAAAAATCTGCAACAAGAAACCGGATGCTTCTTCACAAAATCTTAGTGAATGATAAGTCTGCCATCGGTATGCTGCTCATCGACGTCTCATCTATAATGTCAGTTTTTATGGTCTTCAGTGAGAGAGACACTAATATCCCACATGTGAGTAGTATAGCCATTACATGAAAATAAAGGCTAACAAATCAAAATGTAAATCTGAATATTAAGCAGTGTATGAGCTGTAGATATAGATTAAATCAGCTTTTCTTATGGTTTGAAGAGGCAGCTAGGACTGCATATTTAAACAGTCCTTGTTGTAAGAGCGGATGCTTGTAGATGATAAGTCATCATTTTACAAGTTGACATTGGTGATTTGTAGTGCAGTGGATAACCTGAGAAACCTTTTTATAAAATGAAGACAGTAAAACTTTATATTTTAGGAAAGATTTGAACTTTTATACCCAAGTGACTGGTATAGTGTAGAGAAATCTGTGCAGAATAACCTAGCTCAAATCAGATTCACCTCACAAGGGGTGGATGAGAGAGCAGTTTTTTTTTATTTATTTTTTTTTTATAATCAGTAGTGTGCTTCAT
>NW_015150927.1:474248-485439 GCF_000732505.1 Cyprinodon variegatus | reverse complement strand
ATATTTAATTCTTTTTCTATGTAACTAAGTCTATACCACTCCAAAAGTCAATTCAGTAAAAAAATGAATTACTTTATGTACATAGAGACTCAGTGACAGACCAATACATCAGCCGAATGTTGATATTGGCCAAAATTAGTGTTTTTTTTTTTATTTTTTCTTGTGTTGGTATCCAATACATGCATATGCTGGCAGAATTATTAGTGCATTCAGCAGCCATGTCTTGATACAAGGTGAAGTACATGCATTGCTAATTCCGCAATCTGCTGTTCATCGCTAAGGTTTCTTTATTATTTAAATGAAGCATCATGCAATATTTGTTATCATCGTGTAATTTTCATCATTTACACGGAATGTGCATAATGGTTTGAGTGATGTAGGTGTTACCCCATACTGTACTTTGACAATAGCTCAGATATTGTGAGATCAATGAACACTTTACTCATAATTTTAAAGCTTCCAGATTATTTAGTCTGGACACATTTGATGTGAGGCTTCCGGCAGTAGTCAACAATCACACCTAAAAATGTTACTTAATTTAGTTGTTTCACCTCCACCTCATGTTTTTTTTTACTTTAGCCTGCATTACAGGCATAATAATTTTATGATAGATTTGTCTTTTAATCTTTATAATAATGTTGTCACTTAATTTTTATTCTCTGAAATACTTATTTTTCTATTTTCAGTACCAATATGCCTTTGCAATGTACTTTTGTTTCCTTTTGTGTGTTTTTCCTATTATGTTTTGTCCCTGTACAAGATGTACCATTGTCTTTTTGCTGAAATTGCTTGGTTGTGAAGGTGGTTTGCTGACAATAGTTTCCCATCATTTTTTATTTTTCAACTGCTGCAGACCTGCAATTTGTGTTGTTTAGACCACCATCTGTCCGTCCGTCCTTCTATCCATCCACCCATCAATCCCTTCATCGTGGAATGGCTGATACCCATCTATAGGAGTCTATGGACAAAAGACACGATACACCCTGGATAGGATGCCAGTGCAAGACCCTCTCCATTTGAGCTTACATATCTCTCTTTTAAACAGATTTTCTGTTTAAAAGACACACGTTTTTGTTCGTTTTTTCTTTTAGTAGTAAGAGGTAGTTAGCCTAGCTCTAGCTTTAGCACTACTATGGCTTCCTTCTTTGTCTAAGTCTCCTCCTTTTTCTGCGTTTTGTGTCAGGTGTTCAATTATTCCCTTTCCTCCTCATTAATAATGGTTTGTATCAGAAGTGTATTATATATATATATAAATGCTAAACTTATGCAATAAATATACTTAACATTCTTATTTATAATTTACTTAGATTTAATAATATGTAAGATTAGTCAGCTCCCAAATACATCTCAAATCTCCGCTAAGTGCGGAACCCATTCCCCCCGTCCTGCTCTCCCTCCGCTGGCTGGCGTCGGGGCTCGCAGGTGCACTGGTGGAGCTCGGGGTCTGGGGGTGGCTGCTGGCTCATTCCTGGCGGCCTCTCCGTGGGCCACGGCCAGCCGAGGCCTTGCTGGGGCTCCTGTCTGGGGGTCGGGCGCCTCTGGGGCCTCAGATCCCTGGGGCCCGGGACCGGATTCACTTCGGGGTTGGGCTGGGTGTTGTTCGGGGATTCTCGGTGCTGGTGCCTTCGCTTCGATGCCGGTTCCTGGGCGATGCTTTTCTCGATGCCGGTTTTCTGGTATCGGTTCAGGGAGGAGGAGAGCTGCATGGCGTGGTGAGGTGCGGGTCTTGGGTTTTGTTTTGGGCTCTGGTTTTTCCGTTTGCATTTCCCGTCTTGCATAGGGGAATTTTTATTTTTTTTTTCGGTGGGGGGGGAGCGGTTGCGGGCGGGTCGGTGTCTGGTGTCCACTGTCGCATTGTGGGGGCCTTTTTGCTTGCCGTTTTTTTATTTTTTTTATTTGGGGGGATTGGCATGTCTGTTTTCTTGGGGGGCGGGCGGGCCCGTTGGGTGGGGGTCCTGCTGGCGGCGGGCTGCTGGTGTGTGGAGGTCTGGGTGGCCCGGCGGGGCTGGTGTTGGGGGGCTTGGGATGGTTGAGCCAGCTGCGGTCTGCTCTATTTGTGGTCGGGCGCCGAGCGGCTTTTCTGCTCTTGGGTTGTTTCTGTGCGTGGTATGTTGCGTTGCGCACTGTTGGCATCGGTCTTGGTGGGGTGGGGCCGCGCTTTTGGTCTGGGGGCGTTTTGGGGGGGTTCTGCAGCGCTTGCGGCCGGTTCGCGGCGGATGCGCGTGGGCTCTGGCTGTGGGCGTGGCCGCCTGTGTGTTTTTTCCTGGCTGTTGCGGCCGGGCGCCGAGGTTTGGTGCCGGGGGGTGGGGCGTGTTTCGGCGCTCTGTGGGGCCGGGGCGTTTCGGTCAGTGCCATGGGGGGGCCGGTGTTCGGCGCCCGGCTCTACTTCAGGGTGGTCAGCTGCCGGCGGAGCCCGCGGACTAATCCCCGAGGCTCCCCGGGGTGCCGGCATGGCGGTGGCTGGGGGGCGTTTTCGGGGCTGTCTCTCCTCCTCCCTTGGTGGGGGGGCCTGATTTCCGGGGCTGGCCCCTCCTTGGTGCCTTAAACTTTACATGCACAAGTGCACCCTCACAAATTACAGGTGCTTGGCTCCAGGTACTCAGAGATTCACTTCCATACAGAAACCCCACATTCATATCTTCAGGTAACACAGAGTACATGTCAGACTTAATAATATTACTCTAGCGATAGTTTCAAAGTGTTGCTTTATTGTATGTCTCGTACCATGTCTTTCGGTTGTGCTGTTCTTTTTTTCATCTCGTTACAGGTGATGAAGCAGACTGAAAATGTTTTGTCATTATGTCCTTTCTATCTCTTCTTTCTTTCATCTTTTCTCTTTTTTTTTCTTTTTTCCTTTTCGTCTTGTTTTTCTGCTCTATTTACATTGCAATGTCCATATAAACTGTAAAACTCCCTGCATAATTTTAATAAAGCAATTTATATGCATGACACAAGTGTAGCAGTATGGCAATTGTTGGGCTGTTTTTGGCATCAAGACAATGGTTCTTATTGCCACATTTGCCAGACAGGAAAAAAAAGATAAGTCAGCTAAACCAGGGACAAAACTGGACTGAGCATAATGGCTACAGCAAACTTTGCTTAAAGCATTTTAAAGCAAGTTTGTGAACAAATATCGCTACCACAGATACAGAACTCTTTCCCTAACACAATTAAACTTATTTTGTAGTTCCCCGAACTAGAACTAACTAAACTCCAAAATGTGTCTAAATTTTGCCCAAACAGCACTTCTGCTGAATCCTGTTTCTTACAAAAGCATACTTTATGTCTGCTCAAATATGTTTAATCTAAGAGTCTGGATATGTTGAGCTTATTTTAGTTTACTGTAGATGATAATTGAATCAGGTTTATTTTTGGCAATTGTGGCCAAACTCAAGACAATACAGCATTCTTACAAAAACTCCTGTTTTATCCAACAGGGTGTAGCGTAAAGAAAGAGCCATGGGCAGAGAGAACAGACAGTGACCTCTTTCTGCATCAGTTTACCCTTCGTCTAGAGCCTGCAGTTACTCCCCGGAGGTAAAGCAGTTTCTCAGGGAGAAAGCCAAAGTCCTGAGTTATCATGCTTTTGGATCATGGATAAAGGCGGCGATTGATTCGTTATCCTTGTGCATGAGCCCCTGAGGTGGAGATGGATACTTGTCTGAGCGTCGGTATTTTAACAGGCAAACATTCAAGGTCATGAGTAGCAAAACACAGCAACAAGAGAGCGGAAAATGATACTGTTTAGTTTTATGAGCAGCTAAAATTAAAGGGACATTTTCTATAACTAATGCAAATGCGTTTAATATGATCATTGATATCTGAGTGACCTATGCAGAAATGCTTTCCATATGTATAGGTTTATTACACTTCATCTCACTTCAGTGACAAATTCCCATAACAGCAAACATAAGTGCTTTACAAAAGTGTCTATAGTAAATCCTGAAGCTATGTTGTACCATAGTAAACCTGAATTGGATTTTAGGTCATTGACTTAGATAGGTAGATAGACTAGGACATATTTGTGAAATGGAAGGAAAATTATGGAAATATAAAATGCAAAAAGTCTAAATTACATTTGTCTTTTTGCCTCGTTTCCACTAATGTACTAAAATTAAAGCTAGTACAAACAATTAAAGCTAGACTCTTTAAAAGTGTTAAAGAATTGCAGGTGATTTATTTTCTGATTTTTTTTTAGATTGACATCGATGATTTTGGTCAAGTAGTAGGTTAAAAACTGGGAGTAACCTTCTACATGGATTCCAATCCAAAAATATACAATGAGAGCTGAAAAGGAATGGAAAATCATAATATCTTAGACGACCTAGTCCAAGCCCAGACCTAAATTTAATTTGTAAACCAATGGTAAGATAAAAAAATAACCTTTGCTGCGTCTTTCCACCCAATTTTAAAGGCCTTCTACTATTCTGCAGTAGTACTGTAAGATTTTTCAGTATTTCTATTTATATATATATATATATATATATATATATATAGATATATAGATATATAGAATATATAATATTTAATTTTTTTCACTTTACAGTTCACTTTAGAGTGCTGAATGACTTTGGGTTACACAGGAAATCCAACTGAAACACTTTGAAGTTGATGGTTTTTATCTGACAAAATGTGAAAAATGTCAAGAGGTACAAACACATACTGAAAAGGTACTGTTATCCACAGCTCCTTAACTTTCATGTCAAGCTGAATCACCTTTTTTACTGTTAATCAAAATCCATTCCTAAAAAGGGTCTCAGCCCCCGTGCAAACTGGGGGGGTGCACAATTTTCTAGTTCAAGGAAGTTCAAATACAGGGAGGAAACGAGAGGCTTATCTGATCAGAAGTGAGGCCTTTGAAGAGAACTGCTGACATGATCATTAAATTGTAGCACACTGAGACAGTAATATATAGCACGGCTCCTTTTGTTCACCTATTGGTAGCATAACTGATGAGGAGAGCCCTGCCAGTTAACATGCTCAGCTTGCAGTTTTTGGTTATTTAAATCCTTGTGATCAGTATGTTCTCTGCATGGATTTGATTGAAAATTCATGCAATGAATACTTAACGTCCTTTTAAGCCCTGCTGCGTCAAATATCTCAGATCAAGTTAACAGGGTTTCCTCCCTAAATGACCACTCTATAATTCTCCTCCCTGAGACTTCTGCTTCTCACTAATTGATTAAAAAATTTGACATAAAAAAGATATTATGGAGGTAAGCTCCACAGAAATCAATGTCTTATTGACTGCCATGTCATGGTGATTCACAAAAATTTGTTTAGAAGCTTCCGTCTAATCAGAGGTTATTTGCTATTTCCTCCGAGCATTGCTAAAAGCTTAGACTGCAGCCATCTCACGTCTGAGCTTCTCCTTTTCTGTCACATCCAGTCTAAAAATCAGCATCTTCCAGTCTTTAACCTGCCAATTTCAGTCAAAGCTGGAGTAAATGAGGTAACGGTAGTAGCAACAGGGTTAATCATTTAGAACTCAAGGGTTTGTAAAGCCGTAGAATACTTTAACTAAAAAAGGGTTGAGACAAGCCATTCCACATAATAGGAGAAGACATTTCTGCTGTTTTTCTTTTTGTAACACTTTAATGTTTTGGACGATCCTACAGCAGACCATTAAAAAAAAACACCTTAATGTTTTATAGTATAATTTAGTTTAAAAATTTGGTGGTTTCATGAAATATTCTACTGGAAAACTAAATTTATTAATATAGTGCAAATTCATAACCCATGTCATCTCAAGGTACTTTACAGAGACAATTCAACCATATTTTACAGTCAGACTGGTTTAAAATTTTCGATCTAAGGAAAGCCAACTGATTGCATCGACTCATTGACTCTTCAACAATCCCTCACACCAAGCATGCTGGTAGCGACAGTGGATAGGAAAACTCCCTCACACAGCCTTTTTTTTATTCAAGGGGAGAGCTGTGCTTCTACCCATTAAAATCTGCTCCTGACTTAATTTTTACCCTTCCTGTCTTTCCTATTAGCAAATAATGAACTCTGATAAGTCCATTAGGGCTTCATCTGTAGTTCTGGGTTTCTGTGGCCTCCTGAATGAGACGTTGATGACGTCTTGAAGTTATGTTGGTATGCTTGAAAGGTTCACCATTAAGGATATGTATCTGAAATTGCTCAGGACCTTACATATTGTGACATATTCATGGACATCTGCACAGACTTGAGTCAGACTCTGCTCAACATGTCCAGGCATTGTGTGCTCATGGCTAATTGGTGCCGCTCCATAGTCCCTCTGACTCGGAGGGTCTACAGGACAAATATGCCCATTTATGTGGCATTGAAACATGCTATTATTTAAACTATATGACATTAAAGTTAAGTTTTCCTCTCCACAGTTGCTACAGGCATGCTCGGTGTGAAGGATTTCTGTTGAGAAAATCAGTCAATGCCAAACTGGCCTAATTGTTACACTGAGCTGGTTAGGGTTTTCAGGTGATAGTTGACAGCTACACACTGCTCAGAGCATGCATTCGCAAGAAGTTGCAGTCTGATCCACTTTTTGCCACATTTACAAGTGTGCGATGGGTGTTCTGATGGGGAGAAAATGGCACAAGCCACCCAGCTAGACTTGGTTTCTTTTGATTTTGCTAAGCTAGAAGGTGAACTTATCCAATGACAGTATGGCAGAGTGGGAAATAAAGGGATTTGTCATGAGAAATTTAGGATACTTTAGCACATGCACAGACTCTGCAAGGTTCACAGTACTGTATGCACAGTCTGCCCAAGTATGACAATGCTTTAAGTGCATAAGTTTCCAGATCCAGGGATCCAAAGAAGATTTCTTATCATCAATTTCTTCAGCTTCAGATCACTTCTTTTCGTTTCTGAGATCTTTTAGTCTACCTTTTGTTAAGAACGGTTATATTTAAAAAATTTTTTTCAGTATTTCTTTAAAACAAATAGTAGCAACATCAAAGTGTGCCAGAACCCCCCTCCCCCAAAAAAGTGTATAATCACCAGTAAAGCATGATTTAACAAGGGTGTTGGTAATCTTTGCTGTGGGTTGTCTTTGATTGTAAAAACATTAATTTCGTCTCCCATTACCGTTATAATGAAGATTTTTTTTTTTTTTACTTTATCTCACCTTGAGACTCTTACACCTTACCATAGGTAGGTAGCTATTTTATTTATTCAAACAAATATCGAGACATATTTGTCAGTAGACAGTTTTTTTGACTAAGAAATACAAATAATAGCTACAAGCTTCCTTAAAAGACCTTAAGAAAGCCTGGAGACCTGTTTAACGAGACTACGTTTAAAGATTGAGGTTGTTTAGTTTAGATGTAAAAAAAAAAATACCCATATAGGTGGTGGTATAAATTTTCTGCATGCCACTAAATGTCAAATAAAATTTTATTTTCCAAAAATAAAATAGTAAGGCCATATGGTGTGTGGCAGCAGTAATTCTCTCCACGGTCTGGCCGTCTCAGAGCAGATCTGAAACACAATGCAGGAGATGATCGAGTCTTAGTGTCAATACATCAGCCCAGAAAATTACCTCTTCTCTGCTTGGCCTACTTTAATCTGTGGCCCTCTATTGAAGCAATGAACACTCTCTCCTCTGTCCTATTGACGACGTAAAATAGGTTTGCCGGCTTGATTGACAACTTTGTCCAGCTGACAAAATGTAATGCAGTCGAGGACAAAAAACAGATCAGGAATTCTTTGGACCCAATCTGGTGCTGCCGATTACATTTTCTCCACCGTCTTCTTCTTTATTGTATCAGATGGGTCTTTTGAAGTATTGAGGGAGAGTTTTTTATTTATTTTTTTTTATATCGGGTGCCGCCTGAGTGCTCTGAGAGTCTAAGAGTGGTCACACATATATTCAGGTGCATGTTTGAGAAGTCGGTTTTGGCTTTTTAAGCTTAGACTTTTATCTGGGCTGACTCCTGAATAATAAACAGAAAAAGCGTGTGTTCTCCTGCCACCAAGAATAAGTTATATAAAAAACTGCACAGAGTAAGATTTATTATTTGTTTTAGCGGCTTAGTGAATTATTCAGGCTGCAGTTGTAGACATCAAACACATTTTCTGCTGACAGTAGGATTTAATGAAAACCAATCCAGCTCTAAACCAGGACTGAATGTTGAATGAAGCTAATAGTTTATAGTGTTATAGTTTTATCTATTAAATATATCTAAGAAGCAGAGCTGTAAAAGCATGGGTTTTATAAACTATTTGTGATGGGTTTAGTTTAGTTTACTTTAGTTTAAGTTAGGATGACCATATTTTTATTTCCTAAAAGGACTTAGACCAGCTTTGAGACGGATTTAAGCAGGCTTCTCAGAGATTAATGAACATGCTTTAATATAACTTGATGGTACAAAAATAATTTCTGTAGAAAAACGGAATCTTTCACAACCAGTAAAAAATTAAAGATCTCATTTAAAACAAATAAATACCTTTAATTTTAGATCTGTATTTTTAATCTTTAGTTGTATTCTTTATTCTAATTTTTCTCCTCCTGGGTTTTTTCTTCATCAGACTTTTTTTCCTCATCCTCCTTGTCTGCCTATCCATATTTTGCTGTAGAGCTGACCTTCCTCAGCAGTTTTTGGTTGCTGAAAAAAATGTGCATAGAGGTCTTTGGAAGAACTGTCTTCAAATATTTTAAAGAAATGCAAAGACAAACTGTGCAATCTTCAATAGTTTTGAGAAACATGCACTTCTTTTTATTCTCAAAATATATGGTTCACTTCTGGTGCAACTGCAGGTCTCTGAACTCATCATCATGGTTCAACCTTTCTATGAAGCTCTTCGGATTTGGGACTTGGTCAAAACAAAATTTGATCAATTAGCACACCCTTCTACGGGGGCTAATCCATGGACCTTTAGCTGTTATGGTGTTTCACAGTATAAAATGCCATTGCACCTTCAGCTGCATTTACAGCATCCTCTGTTTTCCCAATCCTAAATAAGTACTCAGGCAACTTGTCAGAAGAACTTTCACCTTGCACAGCTTTTTTATGTTTTTTCAGTGTCCATAAGAGCTTTAAGATATCCAGCAACTTTATTACATACTGAAACATGAGTGCCACCTTTGCACACGGTGCTCTCAACCTCCCACTTGTTGCAACCGGGACGTATTGTACAAAATTATTTTTGCAGTTTTGGATTTAATGTCCAATGCTAGCTACTCTGTTGTGGTTGTGTCTCGCTAGAGCCTCCCTCAAGGCACTCCCTCGAGAATTATGTCACGCATCAAAGTACCATAGTATTCTGTGAAAAGCGGCAGTTTATTTAAGCACACAATTATGGTCCCATAAAAACAGTGAAAACCGGACAAATATCATGAATTTATGATCCCCCTCTGGACGCCAGAGACAGGATGAAAAAAGTGGACATGTCCGGGAAAAAGAGGACGTTTGATCACCCTAATTTAATTTAGATATAGTTTAGCTTATCAGAACTTACCAGGCTAATAACATCCCCTCTGTTATACAGGAGAAATGAAAAGAACACAGACATGTCAGGAACTCACCTCAAGCATGTGGTTATCCGGGTCGTTTTTTAAGTTTTAAGTAAGCCACAAAAACTAGCAGGAAGGAAACACTGTATCTTTCGCTGAGGAGAAAACCGAGATGCATAACTACGATAATTCCACATGTGTCAGGAATCAGCATGAATTCCTTGATCACAGCTTAATAATTAATTTCACCCGAACAACACACACACAAAAACTGGTTCATCCCAGAGACAGAACACTCCACCAAAGCTGATCTGCATTGTTTATGTGGTCCAGTGCAATGTAGACTGCTCAGAAACTGGAGGATTGTAGTTTTTTCTTCCAAGCATTTATTGCTGTTTTGAAAATTTTTCCAAAGAAATAATGTGGCATCAGGTTTTTTGCCAACGCTGCACATAAATACTCCTCCTACAAGCAGCTTCATTTCATACAGATTCTCATAAGCTACTCCTCAGGCACATGTTTAACATTTTACATGCGCAAATAGAGTAACACAGGACACCAATATGTCACACACGAGTGCTTGTTTTTTTTTTTTTTTTTTTCTAGCGTTTGTGGCTTGATTTCCATACACCTGCGTCCTCCTTCATCCTGGTGTTTGGACCTGTTTCCACTTGATCTTGTCAACTTTGTCATTTTGAAGGTTCTACCAAAGCCTTGGAAACGGCAAGACAGTTGACATGTTGCTAAGGTAACCAGCATCAATTTGCTTATTCCAGCTAATATTTGAGCCAACAGAACTAATCACAGTAGTTGACTAGAAAATGCTTTTAAAGGTGTTCTGTAAACTTTTGTTAACTGACAACCTACGGCACAGAACCAGTTATTCACCCAGTACATTGTATATTTAATGATCATTTTGCTTATTAATTTTTGAACTCTTGAAAAGTAGCTTTTAGCCTGAAGTTGCTTTGCTGATGGGAACAAGATTAAAGCCTCAAGAGGCGGGATTTCCTGAAAAGTAGCCAATCCCTGGTGGGTTGCTCTGTCCAGTGGGTAACGCCTTCAAATTGACAAAAGTTTGCAGGAGGGAGGAGAAACATGTTGCTCTTGTGTGTGATATATTGTTGTCCCATGGTTATCTATTTGCACATGTGAACTGTTAAACATGTGTGAGGAGAAATTTATTAACATTTGCATAAAATAAATCTGCTCATAGGAGTATCTATTGCCTTTTCTGTGGATGCCATGGCCCAGATGACTAACAATTTGCACAGGCACAATGCCTTGTATAATGAACCATCATTTAATAGTCAAACAAAATGAGAGAATAAAAAATAACTAAATATTGTCCCTTAAGCGAACAAAAATATATGTATTTGTCACAACTCATAACATAAGCATCCAGTATTCACGCAACACAGACAGTGGGATTTTTCAAAAAGTGTTTATTAAAATGACAGTCTGTAAGAACAGTTGCTAGGACGTCTGAGGCAGGAAACTCTGGGGAGAAGATAACACAGGTAAGTGACCACAATAATCTAACGGAGGAAGATTAAAATATGAGTCAGTAACATGGTTTACAAGTTCACTCCACAGCCAGAGAATCCAGAGACGAGTCCAGACGCTGAGATGCCAACAAGATGCGGCGGGACCCCTGCAAAGTGTCCCAGATCCTGAAACCCCAGAGAACAACCAGGGGTCCAAACCCAGGTCAGGCAAACTGATTGGAAACAGGAACAGAACCGC
>NW_015150927.1:470598-471959 GCF_000732505.1 Cyprinodon variegatus | reverse complement strand
CCTCCCAAATGCGTCCAAAAACTAATCCAATACAGTCAAACTCTGTTTACTTCTAAATGTCAGATGGTGAAAAAAAGCTTTTAACCAAAGAAAAAAAAAAACATGCTGTTTAGGAAATTATCATTACATTTATTGAACAAATATTTAAATGAAAAAAATGTATTCAACAAAATTTCGGTTATTGAATACATTGACTCCAAGTATATTGAATGAATCTTGAATGAAGCTTCTTACCATATTGAATTAAACTTTGAATGTAATACAGGAAATGTTATATATATTGAATGCAACATTGGAAATATTCACTACAAGTTGAAGTGATCTGAAAAAGGGCTAATTGTCATGATTTTATCTAAAGCTCGGACCCACATGCAGTGAAACCAATTCAGAGAGACACAGGTGAAAAAGTTTAACAGGTTTATTGAAGAGTTTAGGCTCGGTGCGGAGTTGCTCAGAACTCAGCTCGACCGGAACTGGAAGGTGAAGGGAAGACAAATGATTAGTTCAGGCTCGGTGGGAAATTTCATTCGTGGATATGGAGAAGAGGACCTGGTGGTTGACTCACTTTTTCAAAGAAGTAGTAGGATCTTTGACTCCAATCTGTGTGCTGTTTTCCAGTGTTATTCTGATTCGGTGGAGGGCGGAACAGGGTTTACCCAGAACTCAGATGGTTGTTGGTGAATGTAGAAACTGGCTTCCACTCAGATTTTCCTGCAGTACTTGAATGTAATGGAGATGATTCCCTTGCTCAGAGAGTTAACTCAACGTCCTCTTCAAGGAAGAAGGATCCAAACCTCCTGTTTGAATCCCCAGCTTGGTTTGAGGCTCAGTTGATTCCTTCAGGGAGAGAAGGTCTGAAAAGATCCAGTTTGCAGGAAGGATTCCTGCCGAGAGTTAAAGACAAAAACGAAGTTAAAACTCAGGTAGAACAAGAACTCAGTCTTTCTCAGTAAAAACTCAGCTTGGCTAGAGTACCCAAAACTGTCAAACACTCTGGCGTTGTGGGTGTGGCAATCAGCACGCTAAGAGCACTCTGCTAATGAGGCAACCATCATCACGTGTGTGAGGAGGCGGACCAGAACCAGGCGCCTCCTGCTGGCGGAAAGGAGAACAACACAAAAAGACAAACACACAGACTGGAGTCCTGACACTAATGTAGCTTCAAAAGAGACAAATGAATTAAAACGTTCCAGCGGGCCAACTTACACATTTTTTTTTTGGTTAAAGGTTGTCATAGTATAATCATAATTTTAAATGGATTTCAAATTTAATTTAAAATGAACATTTTATCATATTACCTAATTTATGTATTAATAAAAGCATTTTCTAAATATCCAGCCAACAGCCGTTTGTCTCGCTGT
>NW_015150927.1:453539-469030 GCF_000732505.1 Cyprinodon variegatus | reverse complement strand
CTACCCACTACTTCACTGAGCTGCTAAGGAAATCGGTCAAATAATTAACAAACAAGTATTAAGTAAAATTTTAAATTTAAACACATGAATAGATGCATAATAAAAATATTGACCGGTATAAATAAAAAAAAAATACAATACATACGCATATTTTTTCTGTATTCCTTTGTCAACATTTATGGGAGGTATGCTTTGTATACAGATATAGAATACACTCAAACAAATATAAATAAGACTCAAACTAGACTAAAACTTTTACATATTACAAAATTGTGGCTAATAGGCAATTTCGTCCAAAAGAACGAGACAAACATTTACCTAAAAGACTGACCAAAAACAATACTGGTTAGAAACAGTGCAGGGGAGTCCAGCAACTACTCTGTGTTTTCCGCAGAGACATTTAGATTATAGGTTAACCTAAACTAAATGAATTCCTTTGCAACAATTGTCAGTTTTTGTCAGTCTTCACAGAAAAAACAGTAGCTTGGTAAAAAAAAAAAAAAGAAAAGAAGAGGGCCATGCTTTTTTACTTATTGGCATTAATAAAAAATTATGTGTTATTTATCATCACCTGACCAGACATACAAACTTGGATGTTGACATTGTCACATTTATGACTCTCCACGGCTCCATAGTAGTTATTAGTTACTTGGTTGCGAGGAACCAAAGCACGATTCTCTGTCGTCTGTAATTGTTTTAGCTCATCAATAGATGGTAGTATATCTTGCACATTGGAGTTTTAAAATGTATTCAGTATAAAGCAAACTGGAACAAATGTAAAATTATTGGTTTGTGTTCTCAAACTTGCGAATTAAAATTTATCGTGTTTGATTCTGAAAATCTAAGCATAATACATAATGTTAAGTATGTGGTGTGTGGTGTATATATTAGTTAAACTTTTTCACCCTTATTCAAATGAAGCCTAGACAGAAGTTAGACTGAAGAAACTAAATTATTGCCCTCAACCAACTCCGAAACAAGCAAATGAGCTTGAACTACACCTCCAAGAAGCCCAATCAGCATCCAGATCTCATCTTAAAAGGTTATTAAATCCACAACTTAGTCTGCTACCCAGCCAAAGCACAGGCAGTTGTTGTGCTATGTCTGACTTGATTCAGATGACCCCGATTCAACCCCCCTTTATCCCCTTCTCAAACATCGTGGCTAAAGCTTTATCTGACTTTCCATGGTGATTCTTCTACTTCGTCCCCATCATAGTTTAATTCCTCACAGACTTTTACTGCATTCCCTGTCTCATCTCCACTGGTCCGGCAGAAGACTGCCCTGTTGAGCCTGGTTCTGCCAGGGGTGTCTTCCCAAAGGGGAGTTTTTCCCTCTCAACTGTTCAATCTTCATGCTTGATCATCATGGGCAGGTTCTTGTGTAATGACTTCAGAAACTAGGACCCAATATTCAGACAGACAGACCAGGACAATTTTTAACAGGCTTTATTTTTAAACAAAGGTGAACAGTGACTGGCTGGGCGTCAGAGAGGTTTCTCTGCAGAGACAGGTCAGTGACTGGAATGTCAGGCAGGGAGGAACGGGACGTTTCCAAGGCCGTTTCCAGAACCCCCAGTGATGATGAACTGAACGCCAGCTGACGCAGAGGAAGCAACAGTGTCTGTGTGGGGAATCCAAGCAGTGAAACAGTCCAGGATCAGTAACTAGCACAACAACCAAAATAGACAGAGCAGACAAGGCCAAGGCAAAAACTTGAATATCCAAAGCGGAAAACAGGTCAGGATCAGAATAATAGACAAACTCACTTGAACACTAGAGTTACTCTCACAACACCTTGAATAATCTGGCACTGATGGAAAGCAGGCAAACATAAATAGCTGAGGAATCAGGTGGAAAAGATCAGTGTTAATCAGCTACTGGGCCAATTAGACAGGTGAGCAGGAGCAAATGTAAAAGAAAAGCCAACCATCATCACCTAGACCATGACATCATGCAACCTGTGTTCATCCAAGCTGGACTTCCATCTTCCCAGGTCCCTGAGTGAAGCACTACTATCAGCTTACGCAGTCTACAGGATCTCACCAATACAGCTCAAGCACATTGTCTCACCAACCAGCAATCTATAGACTGAACCTACTTCATGTATTACTACTCCAACACCAGTTTTAGGCCTAGGGGGGAAACATCCCTGTTCTTATACTCCTGCTTATGTATATCAAAGCAAAATTCAGTGCCATCATTTCCTGATGAGGTCTGAATGCCAAAGACTAAAATAATTGTATCAATAAAATTCTTCTAATTGTCTTTTTCTTTACTTGTGAGTTTTTCAGATTGAAATGTTTTCCTCTATGTTGTATGATTGGCTGTGTGAGGGACTTGGTGGGTAATGAGATATGCCCATACTTTTTCTGTCATAGACCATTTTCACTACAAGGATAGACAAATTAATAAATCCATTTTTTATGCAGAACTGCATTTTTTTTATGGCAGATGGTACTGTTTTCACTAGAAAAAGGATCTAGAAATAAGTAAAAATTTCTTATACTGTATTAAGCGTATTTACCCTTAATTTGAGTAGGTAAATGAGATAGTTTGCAAATGGAATAAGTATTTTTACTCTTAAAATAAGACAATTAGATGATATGCACTTGAAATAAGACAATGCAATTATGTTTTCTTATTTGAAGTGTAAATTGTCTTTTTCCATTGGCAAAATGCCTCTTTTACCTCCTCAACCCAAGAACAAATGCACTTATTTTAAGAAAAAAGGATTTAGCTAGATTTCGATTTTTTCCAGTGTTTCTATTTCCACAGAACATCATGTGATTTGTTGAAGCTAACTCGATATGTACATCAGCTTCAAATAGATTTTTTTGTATGACAAAGGGAAACTTATATTTTAAGTCTGTGGAAAGGAATGAAAACCATAGTCTAGAATCTACAAAGAACAAGAAAAAAATGGCAAGCCTTGATGAAGAAACTACTACACTGCAAAAAGTTTAAATCTAAATAAGTCATTTTTTCTTAAAATAGTTCAATTTTCTCTTGAATTGAGGAGGTAGGTGAGACTACTGCCAATGGAACAAGATAATTTATTAATCGGCAAAACCACAGCATACACTACAGTTTCTTGTAAAAGTATTTATAGCTTTTTACGCTTCTCACAAAATGTGTTGTTAAAACCACAAACTGAAAAGTTTTTTATTTTTATTTAAAAAAAAAGAAAAAAACATACATAAATAAAGGATCATTCACAAATTGAATGAAAAGCAATTTTCACAGTTTTTACAATGGAAAATCTGAAGACTTTTATTTATATTTGAAATAAGAAAAAAAAAAAAAAAACAATTGCATTGTTGTATTTCCAGTGCATATTATCTAATTATCTTATTTTAAGAGTAAATATACCAACTTCATTGGCAAATCATCATTTTTACCTTCTCAAATTAAGGGTATATACAATTAATTTAAGAATTTTTAATTTATTTCTAGATTGTTTTTGCAGTCAGCATCCAGTGTCATATTTCACTATTAACCAGCAACATTTAGACCAAAACAAAATGAGGAATTATATTTTCATGGTTAATTAAGCCACTTTTTGGCCATTAATATAGCTGTTCTTCAAATGTCTATATTTGTGTTTGAGGAATAACTGTCTTTATGATAGGAAAATCTGATTTAGTTTTTCCTCTCAGTTCTGAAATTTAGCAAACCAATCCTTGGAGATCGGGCTCAGAGAACAGAAGCTGTTTGCTATTCCAGCAGGGGATTAAGGTGAAGGGATACTCATCTTAAAGGATTGAATTAGGTCAGGGTAGTAAGTTCTCCAGAGGAAAACTTACTCTAGAGTTTACCGAGTGTCTGTCCTCTAAAATCCCTAAAAGTTAAAGAAGGAAATGGGCACGGTGCCTCTGCTCTGAAAGTGTAGTAGTCATGATACTAAACACATATGTGAATGGAGACCTGTAGCTTTTTTATGAATATTTTTCAACTTTCAGCTCAAAATTCCTCATAGATTGTCCTTTCATGTCTGTTTTATTCTGGTTTTGTGCTTTAAAAAAACTGTTTACGCACTTTGAAATTGTGCTTGTACACCTTTTCCCTTCGATGGCATGCGGTGCGTGAAAGCGTGTACCTATTTCCATCAGAACATATTGGCTCTGAAGAGAAACACAGTGATTTAGCTTCTGAGATTTTTTTCCATAATTGGAAGGAAACCGCAGTAACATATGGGTAGTGAGATGGCAACTTGTTTGTACGACATGTATCTCAAACTTTACCTGAATTCCACCGTTTTAGACTTAAACCATAGTGAAAGCAGCAGCAGAGACACTTCAGGGCCAGTAAATAGTAAAAATTGGAGATGCATTATGCATCAGCTTAAACATCCGTATTAGGCGTGTCTAAGTGAAGCAGGGAAGCAAAACCAGCAGTGTGGGGATTTTCAGTGTCATCTGTTTGTCTGTCTGCCTGCCTCTCTTTTTGTCTGTCTGTGTCCTGATTTATCTATATATCAATGGGAATGGGTGCTACTTTCACAACTCCACCACTGATGAGGCTGTCTAATTACAAATTATGATTTAGTGCCAAATTAATGATTTATTGCTTTTTTGTTTCTTCAGCAATAAAACCCATTCACTCTGTAGTACAGCTATTTACTGTGTAGATGTTTACAATGGGGTCACAAAGTATACCATACCATGTCATTAGATCCAATCGCTTCAAATTTGATTTCATGAGACTGCAAAACATATTTTAGAAAACAAGGTCTTTGTTCCTGACTGTATAATAAAAAGTACTGATCGCTCTAAGTTCAGTTTCTTCAGCGAGCATTGAGCGTGCCCCCACCTCCCTCCAAATCATCGATAGGCAGTCAGTCAGCAGCAAATCTTGGCTGCAGTCAGACAAGAGAAGAACGGCTCTCCTCTGTTCCCCTTGACAATGAGTCATACATGTGCAAAGCTTCCACTGATCCACTGAAAAAATGGGATGTAAGAATAATGTGCCATTCTTTTTTCTATAAAACTGTTGGACTAAAATAGATTCCTCCATGCATTCAATTTATACACAGCCTTATCCACTGTATGTCTCTCTGCAAATTTAGTTTAATTTCACAAGATACATTTATATAGTTTTGGATCATCATGTTAAATATTATTGAAAACATTAAAATATTTTATAATTTATTAGTTTGAATATTTTTAAAGTGTTTTAATCAGTCTTTCTAGTCAATTATAGTTTTCCTCTTTGCCATGGCTGGAACCAAGCATCACCACATATGCAAATTAGGTGATGACATTCTCTATAAACTTTTAGAACAGCCAATAGTGACTTTCCTTGCTGAATATTTTGCAACAGTGTCCAAAGCTAAACAAACAGCTCAAGTCTAGCCTAATTACATAGTAATTTTGAACTACTGCTATGGTACCTATGCTGTAAGTCCAATAACAGGTCTGCATCAGTTTCTGATCCTTGGTTTTGTGTGTGGTCTTGCCATAGAGCAAATACAATTCTATTTGAACCTAATTTTCTCTTTCTTTTTTCTTCGAAGAACAATTTTTTTCCGGCATTTTTTCTCCATTTTTTTCCTGCTTTTTTCCCCATGTGATAGGCCTGTAAAATAAAATATAAAAAAACTAAAATCATCTATGGGTAGTGCAGCATGAGGCATGTAGCATTTGAAGCCAATTGCTATATATTGGGCTGCTGTAAAGCTGTTCATCTTATAGTAAAAATGAGAGCAGAGATGCATGACTGTGATTGGGATGCCGACACAGAAAATCGCAAATCTAGTTTTCCAAAGAGTTCCTATAGGGGGAGATGACAGACCTCTTAATCTGCTGCTTTCAACTCTAGATTATTTCTAGATTATCAGTCTTAAAGTTTTCATTTATTTAAATATCTTCACTTTTTATTTGCTTTTTAATTCCTCCACATCTTGGTTCTTTCACCGCGCACGCCGGAAGGTTTAAAACACCAGCATCAATCCACTAGAATCCCAGTAAGACATGGAATCCTTGAGTGCTACTAACACCAATTTTTTCTCTTGGTTTTATCGAGGTTAAATGTGTCCAGAAACAGCAACCATTACATTAATTAAAACAAAAAATAGAGGGCCAACATAACAGAGATGGATGATGCTCCAGCCAAGATATTTACAGGTAACTTAATTACATTCACAAAATAACACACATCTAGGTCACAAAGAGGGGAATTCTAAATAGGCAATTAAGCCTGTGGTAAGAGCCTTAATAAGGCAAGCAAACTACATAAAATGAGGGGAAGTAAGTGAGTGTCAGTCCAAACGACTTTGCCTAACATTATTCATCATGGGACTAAGTGGTAAGATGGCTTCTAAATTCTAACAGCATTAATCCCTGATAGCAGGGCTCAAACCAGCCAGTATCAATAATGGCAATAATAACTCATCCATCTGGAAGCCATCCAAACCCTGACTGGTTAATTAGGCCTCCCTCATGAATATGCCTTCCGGATTTTTGCAGGCAGAGAAGAAGAACATGGCAGCAGGACAGAGCGCAGAAACAATGGAGTCTTCTTGCATTTTAAAGCTTTTGTCATACGTCCGACTGTGATGTACTGCTGATTGGAGGGACATCAGTTTCAGGGACTGTCTCTCCACTTGTCCCCTGATTGTTTTAACAGTAAATAATTCAACTGCTGCACTTTCTTAGGTAACTATTATCTGTGCAAGGTTAATTCTGTTGAGGGTTGTTAGACAAGTGGGTCAGGTCCTGGACAGGTCATATAGTCCATCAAAGCCACAGCATTCACTACAGTTTCTTGTAAAAGTAGTTATAGCTTTTTAAGCTTTTCACAGAATGTGTTGTTAAAACCACAAATTGAAATGTATTTTAGTTTTATAAAAAAAAGAAACAAACATACATAACTAAAGGATAATTTCCAAATCGAAAGAAAAGCAATTTTCACAGTTTTTACAATGGAAAATCTAAAGACTTTTTAATATGATACCATGATTAAATATCAAAATTAAGAAATATTTTAGTTTGAATTTAAGGTTAGAATATCATAAAACCTGTTTATAATTTTCATTTACTTAAAAACAAGATAATTCATCCTAAATATAGCATACTGTATAACCCCTGTAATTTCACAAAAAACTTTTCCGAAATTTTTTTTTTAACAATTGCAAAGCTGTGTGCAGCATAATCGAATATTTAATTTTAGCTTTGATTTTTGAATTGTATTCAGAGTTGTTCTTTCCTGGTAGAACCTTATCCATATCCTGAATCTTGATGTTGCGATCTTTGACCACTGTTCCTTTTAAAGTTATCTAAACTTTCCGTATTGTTAGGATATTGTTTGTCTTTTCTTGTGCGTATTTAAGTAGCCATAATGAGACTTTTCTGGATATGTATCTACTGAGACAACTTAGTCCTCCTCTGAGTCTTTGCCTCCCAATTTTCATGCTTCCCTGTAAACTTCTTTAACTCACCTCTCTTGAAAAACCTTATTTCCTTAACTCCAAGTAGGACTGGGCAACAGCTCCTGACCAAATTGTATGAAACAGTCTTCCTGTTCTTAAGATGTTTCCTGCCTGTGTGTCAGAAAATGTGCTTTTATAAAAATCTTCTACAAGATAAACCTAAGAAATTTCAAGTTGACTTCACATATGTCATAAAAACACCAGCTAATCATCTCTTGAAAGGCCGTAATAAACCGAAATCTCTCTCTCTCTCTCTCTCTCTCTCTATATATATATATATATATATATATATATATATATATATATATATATATATATATATATATATATATATATATATATATATATATATATGTGTGTGTGTGTGTGTGTGTATAGAGCAACAAAGAGGAAAAAACATGTGCAGTCTCCTGATGTGTGGAGTATCCATTAAGAAATGGGACATCTCCTTACCTCCAACCCCAAAGCACGTGGAGGACACGGTGCATGCCCTCCGGAAACACTTAAACGATATGGAGGAACAAGCTCTTCCCTTATTAATGTGCTGCTTTACAAAGCAACACACCATGCACAGCTCCCCCGGGACAAGGCAGAGCAATGAGTGTGGCAAACAGGTCTGTTCATTTTTTTAAACCTGTCCTTAAAGGTGCCGTAGTAAATCAAGATGCTACTTAGCTGCTCCGGTAGGTTTTACTCACTCTGTGCCTGATGCATGTAATGAATCATGAACCTTTAGTCTCTGACAGAAAATAGGGAAGGAGTTCTTATGGCTGGTTGCAAATACGGGCTCCACCCCCAGTCTCTTCCTTTTTTTAAACTTTGGTTAGAATTAGGCCAAATGCAGAAATAATCCAGGTTGCCGGAAGACCTGTGTCATAGCATTGAATCAATTGGCAGTTTCAGCCATGATGTGTTCACAGTCCAAAGGACAGAGCTGAACGCTTGGCTGCCATCGTACCTATTAAAGGTGGCGCTTTAGAATGAGGGGGGAAATGCTTACTTTGATTTCCCCCAGGCTTTTTGCTCTCAGAGCAAAATGAAATGGTTCCTTCTCCAACACTGTTAAAGGTAGGACCCGCCACGCAAAGGCCCATTCATCCTCCAAGAATTGATGCATATGCACTCACACATACATGCATGCATAGGAGTACTTTTATGAGCTTGCTGTCTGGAATTTTTTTGTAACCATTGAAAGATTTCTTCGTACTTGTATGACCTTATGTGCTTTCTAAAACGTGATGAATGCAGGGATATGTTAGGGCATGACAAGACGATTGATTGTTTATGCTGCAGTCGTACTCATGTTTTATTGTATGGCTGAAAAAGCATGCCTTTTCTGATCCATATTCACAAAGACATATAGCGCCCTCCGAGAGTGCTCGCATCACATGAACTCCATTACCTTTTGTCACATTATAACCGTAAAACTTCAGTGTATTTCATTTGATTTTAATGTGACTTACCAAGACTTCTGAAACATGGAATAAATGCAGGTTCTGCCCCTAAGTCAGTTTTTTAGTGGAGCTACAAGTGCAGCAGCAGGTCTCTGGGGTTATGTATCATACTGCATTGCACATCTGGAAATTAAAAATGTTAAACTCAGTAAGACAGAATTTCTGTGGAAAGCGGTTTTCAAGTCTTGCCTTTAATTTTCAAATGGATTTAGGTTTTAACTTTATGACCAGGTCAGTGTAGGGCCTGAATCATTTATGTTTTAGACCATGGTGCTGAAAGTTAGTCCTCAAGTGTTTCTTAAATGATTCAGACAAGGGGTTTCCTAAGGGAGACCTTAGGGGCTAGTTCCTAAATCTTTTTGACCCAAAGTAAATTCCCATTGGCTGTTTATTTAATGATTTGGACCATGATATCCTTAATCAGTTCTTAAGGGCCATTGTTTCTTGGAGGTCTTAGACTCATCTGTCCTTGAGAGCTGCTGTTTCTTCAATGGTTTAGACCAGGGGTGTCCTAAGTGAGTCTTTAAGGTCAGATTTTGAACTTTTTAATTTTCAAAGCAGCGTCCTACAGTAGTATCCATTCAAAATTTCCCCACTTTCCTTGATGGGCCCTTGGCTGGTCCTCGGTTGGTCCTTGGTTGGACCTCCACAATTACTTTTTAAACATCAACATTTGTACCAAAACGTTCTTTCTGTCATGATTTGCGGACATTAAGATCGAAAGAGAAGCGTCATCTCCTGGTCAGACCCTATAATTCAATGAAAGGGTGGAGTCAGAGTAAATAATATGAACACCCAGGAGAAGGAGGTGGTCACTCCAGTGGCTGGAAGTTGGAGGGAAGTGGGCTCCCATTCTGCTGGCGTTTGACTGGGACGGGCCATTTTGAATCGCTGCTACTGTAGGTAAGTCCTCGAGGAGCAATGATTTTTGAATGTTTTAGAGAAATGGTTCCTAGAGACAGTCCTTAATGGCCAGTGATTTGTTTTTTAAATATAGTTTAGACAAGGGGCATCCTGAGTGTGTCCTTGAGGTTTGGTGTTCTGCATGTTTTAGAACTTTATTTTTTGTGCTTCTTACATCTCCTTTAGATGCTTTTTATTTATCAAAAGTCTGTTAATAAATCCTCAATTGATGTTGGGTGTGCTAAAACAGTAGGACACTAAGACTTTCAGGCCCTGACTGTTGAGGACTGATTTGGTTGCCATTGTCCTAAGTTCTCATCTTAATCTTGAGGTTTTTTTACAGGTTTTCCACAGCATAATGCCGCCAAAACAGTGGATATGTTTTGCATTGAGAGAGTTACTTTTTTTTTTACCAAACATTGTCTTATATGGATTCAAACAGGTTCAGCCCAAGTCTGCTGTGCCATGCAACTCGTTTGTAAATAACACATTTGGGTAATGCAAAGTTAATGCATGTCCATTTCAAGAGAATCTACATTTCCCTATAATGGCAGAAATATCTCACTGAGTCTGAGATATCTTCAACAGAGTTGATCCAATTATTTAAAAAATCTGATGAATTATATAGAAATGTTATCAATTATGTAGTTTATCTATAGAAATATGAAACCAATCAATAAAGCATCATTATTTTTGATATGGTAAAAGTGAAAATGCATTTTTTATAAAGTTTGTAAAATATTTCATTAGTCCATTACAACAAATGTATGATAATAATAATTTTGTCAAACAAAAGAAAATAGTTTAGCCATTCAAAATGGAATGGCTGATAATTGTGTCTTAAACTTTACCATAGCTGACCTGTGTGTTACATTCCTCTGTGAACCTCTGAGGACTTTAAAGAAATATTGCATTTCTACTTGTATTAAAAGATTGCAGTGGAGAGTTTCAAATGCAATGTGACAGGAATCACAAACTTTAACATTTTTAGGTTATTTTTGAAAACCGTGCTGTATCTCTCTTCATCCACAGGGTCATACATTATTTTGGGTTGGCCTTTCAAACAAGTCCCAATAAACAGGATGAGAAGATTTNTCCTTTTTTAAAATCTGTTCCATTGATCTGAACATCCGTTATTGTGACATGGTGATCCAGGATCTCTGACCTCTCATTGCTAAGAGACAGAAAGAGCAGATGTGTCGCATTGGCCAGGAGCAGTTTGCATCACCTGCATGAGGTTGGGTTTCGGTTTGACTTGGCCGCCGGCAGCTTGAACTTAGCTCAAACACTGCAGGTGGTGAAAGCCAGAGGGAGTCCAAAGGTCTTCCCGTATGTGTGTGCGTGTCTGAGACAGAGGCAACAGAGAAACCGATAAAAGGCGTCCCTCTTCGTCTCATCACACATGAAATTACAGCCCATTCGAATAATTTATCAGGTTTTACAGTTTGGTTCACTGCTCACTCCGAGCGCCTGTCAAATCAAGCCGCGGCAGGAGGGGTTCTACATTTGATTAAGTCGCTTTACCCTTCGCATCCCTCTATCAAAAAGGTCACCACACATCATCTTCTCATTTACATTTTGTAAAGCAACCCCAAAGCAGAGCTCATTTACAACCATAATCCATTTTGCTCACGATTTGCCAGAGTCAGGTGGCATTTAGGTTTGGAACATAAATCCATGGAAATTTCTTTCAGTGGAAAATTTGTGTTAAAAAATAGCACCTTGGTTGGTCTAATCCTGCTACGGTACTCTGCTGTTAGTCATTTTATGTCCTTTTTCAAATCTATGCCACAGGGGTCCGCATGTATTTTCCAGACTCAAATGTCTTGTTCTTTTTGTTTGTTTGTTTTTTTTTGTATCCAATTATCAATGATTAGGTATGATCTTGTGCAATTTTCATGACAACAATAAAAGTGATATTAAATCCTAAATTCAATAAAAGTCAACAATATACATTTTTATTTTATCTAAATGTTAAGTCAGATTCAGGAAGAATTACATGCAGTGGAGGGAAATAGGGGAAATTATGTTTTGTCACAACTAAGGTCCCATCACCACTTGGAAAGACCAAAGATACAGATTAGGCAATAATTTGTTTTCTCTAATAAATGAAAGAGATGTACATGTTTACTACAGTATTTATCAAAGTAGTATCATGTTTGGAAAACTATATTATATAAAGAGTAAAAAAATTTATGCATTTTTTTTTTGTGATTGGCAAAAATATACATTAAATCTCCTGCCAGTTTGTTGGGTGCCCTTGGCTACCTGCTGGGAAAACCAATTTACAAATGAGGCAAACACATAGCATTAAATTACTGCATCTTGGTGTTTAGACAGGGTCAAGATGACATGCTGAAATCTACATTAAGCTTTTGGAAGTACGGGAACAAAGTATACAGGGAGTTTGAATGTAGCATAGCTGTTATTTCATGAAATGACCATCTATTGGTATTTTTACTCATTAAACTGTCTTGGGCTTAAATAGAATGATCTGGATTTGAGTAAATATCTAGTGTGTTGCAGTTTTTTGGATGGAAACGGTTTGCAGATTGTTTTCAGATAATAGAAAGGCAACAATATCTTCAATAACCCTGCATTACAGTCAAGTTATATAGAAAAAAAAAATCACTTAAAGAACTTGTGACAAGTAGATTGGCTACAGCAGCAGGCACAGGACCCCACCATGGCATCTCCCATCTTCTAGGAACAGGCTATGGTCACATCTTCATAGCCCCTGAGAGATACAAGATTTGGAAACCATTTGCTGATCTGGTAAACCTAAATTTCAGCCATAATTTTCTAACAGTTGAGTCTGAATTTAGGGTAAATAAAAAGGAATCATGGCTTACTCCAACCATAAAGTAGTAGTTGATGTAGGTTGTGTTGTTCTGCTGTTGGACTGTGGGAGGAGGCAGGAATTCACTGAGAGAATACCACTCATGAGCCAGAATAACATGCAAATTCCACGCATAAAGACTCCAGGTCACTGGTTTAAAACTGGATTTTTTTACCCTTGACTCAGCCAGCTACTTATGGAACATGTCCTTCATAAATAGCACACTGCTTTTATCATGCTGAGTGTAGTTACCATGCCTATAAAAAATCTTTACACTCCTTGGACATCAACCCAACTGAAAATGTACCCCCTTCAATTAAATATATGAGATGCATGGATGGAAAGCTGAAGCACCTGTGTTTTAGAAATGACTGGGAACACTATACAGCAACACATTTAAAAAAGGACAAGGCCTTTGTATTCCCTCTGAAGTGGGATCAGAGAAACTACTACATAAATTAATGAATAAACACCACATGCAGAGAGATGTAGAGCAACCACTTCATCATACTGATGCAACGGCGAGGCAACCCCCATACTTGAATAGCTTTTAGTTGTTGTGACGGCTGAGAAATTTATTGAGCTAATTCAGGTGTAAAGAGGTGACAGCAGGGACAAGTTGATCCCTGACTTCCCCTCCCACATTGGGTGATGATTGACTGTTTTTTTGCGGGGGCGAGGACTTTTGGGTCAACCCCGAGTCTGACAAGTAGGACTTGAGGTGTTTATTTATGCAGAGCAAGTTTATGATGACATAGATTTCTAATTAAGGGCAATAATAACAAAGAAATGTAAGAAAAGTGGGAAGTTGCTGAGATTATTTTGACAGTTCATGTGACAATGACAGCAAAAATAAACTGTAAAGAGACATAAAGACTATTTCTAATTTCAAGTAACTTAAAAATTGTTTTTCAAATTGGCCATTTTTTATTGACACAATGTAGTTTCCAATTTGTATGTTTTTTTAAACAAATAAATATCTGAACAATGTGGGATGCTTTGTGTTTTGCTCTCAACTTGATTTCAGCATTTTATATACATAGTTCCACTGGTCTCAAACAGGGGCCTATTTCCCAAACCCATCATACGGTGGTCATGAGTTCCTGTACATCCTTACCTAATTAAGCCTAACAGTGGTTTTATGAAAGCAGTAAACGACAGGTTACCATGGTGAATTATCTTGTGCAGCTAGCATGCTCCTGAGCATACCGTAAATGCTCAGTCATGACAGCGATAAAATTTTTTGTTAAATTCTGTCAATGATGCAGTTACCTCATCTGCATTTTTTTTCAACTACACTATAAACCACTTTTTAAAAAAATGTTTTTTAAGGAAATACTAAAAAACGATAGTGCTTACAAGTTGACAAAAGTAAAACAAAGTAAATTTAATAAATTATTATTTAGATAAAGTTTACTTTTTTTATCTATTTTTCACGAGGTTTTATCTTGCCAAGATTATTTATGCCTAAAATACAGACAAGCAAATCAGAAAATTTAGAAGGTTTTAGAAGCTTTAGAAGGTTCTTGAACTTGTACAAAATACACATTAAAATGCTGTCGATTTATTGGCCAACTTAATCTAATATGTACATACCGACATACCAACAATAAAATTGGTCTGACTAACATTTCGAATGGGAAAGGACAGAAATACAAACAACCAATCATCTCAGTGATGTTCTCATATACGTCTTTAACACCCAGCTGATAATCTAATTATCTGTACAACTATTTTTTTTTTGTCACTGTTTGTATCCAGGTTCAACTCTTTGTTTTTTTTTGTTTAGATTATAACTTTACATTTTAACTTTAAACATATGCGGGTTTTTTTTCAAGAAAATTCTAATATTTTGAATAAACAACGTTTAGATAATCAAACATAACAATCATCACAACAATAATTTAATTAACAGAATCTAAACTATATTTCACTCTTATGTCAAGGTCAGGTAAGAGTTGAAAAACCATTTCAAAGAGAAAAGACTGAGGGCTTTGAGTCCTCAAAAGGGGAGGCGAAGACTTTCACCACTGCTTCCTCTGCTTCCTCCTCCACTGCAGCAACTGGGATTCCTAGAAGGTCTGATCTATCTTTCTCAAAGCCATACATGCTGCAATACCCAACAGTGCATCTCTTTTGTTGTAACACCAGCCAGTTGCAAACCTTACCATCCCTTCCCACTTTGTATTAAACAGTGTTTTTATAATTTTTTTTTTAATTGTGCTTATCTTTCTTTTGGTCAGTTACAACCTGAGACATCTTCACAGCAGCTATATGGTGCCAGATTTTGTTGTTTTTTTTTTTATAATCCAAGAAAATCAGCGACAAGAAAACACACTTAGTTTGGTGTGTTGCCTTATTGACTACCTGCCTACATGACAGGTGGATTGACAGTTTCATCCATGAATCAAAAATTTCACCCCCTTTGGGCTGGTCGCCAGGTGCCAATTAAAAAAACCTGAATGAAGGTGTTTTTTTTTTTTCCTTCATTGTTAACTGAACAAAGAAATCAAGCAAGATGTGCTTTCTTTGTGCTTTGTTGTGATGATTTGGTCTGTCGCCAAATGATTTTCACAGAGATCATCCCTGAGGTATATGAAGGGCCTATATGTGTCATTAAATACTTACATATGAATGTCCCATGATATTAATAATAAAATGTGTCGAGAGAACATAAAATTATGTTAGAATTTTATATTACTATCTTTTAATGTATTTATTACTGTTTTCAAGGCTGCACTTTAAAAAATGAAATTGTCTAGATTTGTTTTAAATTTCTTTTTGTTTACACAAAATGTGTATACAGAATGACAAAATAAAGCTATCTAAGTCTCAGTCTAATATATATATATATATATATATATATA
>NW_015150927.1:440124-453433 GCF_000732505.1 Cyprinodon variegatus | reverse complement strand
TGTGTCCAGTCTATTGTGTGTCCAGTCTGGTACTGTTAAAAAATTTTGTAAGCCCTTTTATAAAGCATCACAAATTACTGCTATAATGCTCCACATATTAAGCTATAAAATGCATTTGCCGACCAAAATCCTTTAATAAATGATAAACAGTATTCACATAAAGATATAGTTTTTATCCTCTAAATCTGATATGGCTATTTTAGTAAATTTAAACCTACAAATGCAACAAAATATCTACTATGTTGTTCTATTTTTAAACATTATCAAGTTAAAGTATTCATACAGAAGCCACATTTTCATTTTGTTCCCAAATGAAATGTCCAGCTTAGAACTTAAAATGCAGCAGATATGTTTCTGTTTTATCTTCCTAAATCAGAAAACAGAATTTGACAAAAGAAAAAGCCCCCACAGCATGTTAAACATGTAAAAACCAAGACACCTTTGACACAGGTTTGAAGATTTCAGCATGGGAATAAATCAGATGTGGAAATATATGGGAGAGTTATGAATATTTCATTGTCAGACGTGGGTCGAGACAGACGAGCCCCAAACAAACAATGCAAGTGTGAGAGCGCTTTTATAAAAAAAAGAAGCTAATGTTCTGGTTTTTATTTATTTAATTAGGGCTGCACACAGTGGGAATCATGCCTTATCTACCTTGAGGGAATTCCGGATTCTTGCACGAATGTTATCGGTTAGCTGTCAATACGAAACCTTTCTATTATACAGCAGTTTACCTCCAGTGATCTCTGAAGAATTCATCAGCAGTCAATCAAAGGGAGTTTATGCACAGCCCTGATTTTGTTTCCTCTTCCCAGCAAACACAATTTGAATACCTGAGGCATCAACACAGCAAAACGCCATTATGCATTCATGTTGCCCTTTCTTTCACTAACATGAAGGAGTTGTGCTTCCTCTGTCAGTCAGTCAGGGACGTTTGCAGATGCTTGTATGTATCCAGGATCATGTTTGAAGAAAATGAGAGGAGGCCCGTCGCATTGAACATGTTTGAAAAGTTAAATGTGCATTGAAAGCATTTATGCTTTACAAAATGATCTGAACACACAATCTACATTTAATGTTTTTTGTTTTTTTTTTCAAAAAGGAGAATCCTTAAGTTGGGAGACATGCTAAAAAACTAATGACTAGAGGTCATCCTATTCCAAATTGAACTGAATTTACTGAGTAACATTTGATTACAGATCTATGTGTTAAAATGAATAAAATCATCATCATAAATTTTTGTTTTATTATCTGCCAAACCACAAAACAGGCTTAAATTGGAAGGCAAGAGGTTTTAACACCTATCCAGGAATCTTTGTCAATTTGTTTGGCTCTACCAGAGCAATCTGTAGCTGGAGCGCTGATGTATTTAAGTAGCACACTCAGAGTCAGATGCAAATTAAATAGCCATCTATTGTTCTCCTGGGTTTTTGGAGTCTGCATTATTATTTTTTATTTATTTATTTTTTTTATATCCTGTGGGTTTTGGTTACAACTAAAGAGGAAGCTGTGTCTTATTCCGTGTTAAGACTGTAATTGGGCTGATCAAAGTTTTGTGTATCTGTCATTGAAGTTGACAGAATTTTGTTTTTCAGCATCATTCTATCATTTAGCCACTTTTCCTCATTTTGATTGTGATCAAAATGAGCAAAAACCACTGGGCCCTCTGAACACCATTAGTGGTCAGGTCACGGTGGTACCTGTGTGAGCCCGAAGGCAGCTGTGGCTACCATGTAGCTTACCATCATCAGTGTGTAACTGTGTGCCTGAATGGGTGAATGACTGAATGTAGCGTAAAGCTCTTTGGTCAAGTTTCCTGACTTACAAAAATGGATATATAAGTAAACGCCCTTAACCATTTTTCAACCGGTTAAGCTTCAAAATCACCAACAGGATGGTTAAAAATATGTGTTCTTTTTCTCAAGCATTGCTTCAACTTTGGCATGTGGTCAGACCTTGTAGACTTTGTAGAGCAGTTGGCTTTGTGCTCTCACCCAACAGTCCATTCATATCAATTTGCAGTCGCACGAAAGTTGAGCAAGTACACAACGACAATGTTTTTCATTCCCTGGTGGATGTTCACTGCAAACGGCAGGGGCCTCATTACATCTAAAGTTAATGTCTGGATTTGGATCTTCATCAGCAGTGGCAAAAAACTTCTGCAAAACAGCTAAACACTCTTTCTAATGTAGAAGCCCAGAGAATCTTGTTTTTGATTCTGTACTCTTTATGGACCTACACAGTGCTTTTGTGAGGAGATCTGTGTATCTTCTCCTCTTGCATTCAAATACTGCAGAGCTTTTCTGTGAGATGCTGTTTTTGTCAAGCCAAAGAACAGTAATGCCAAGAATAACACTTGTCCAGATTAGATAAGCAATCTGATGTTGTGCATGTAGCATTGACTTCAGAGAGTTTAGGATTAAACTAAAGAATTTTCCTGTAATGCATTGTTGAACAACTTCTGTTGCTGCTTTTTGCAGAGACATGTCTGAATGACTGCAAACCACCACTAATTTCATCAATGATGGGTTGTCAACTTTGCATAAAGGCTGTAGATGTCCTACTATGTAATCCAGTACAAGCTTGTCCACTTGTTGTTGGGAGACAAAGGAAACAGTTCCTTTACAAAATACACTCTACAGTGGTTTGCTTTTTGTTTATGATTTCAAACATGTTCAACATTCAGTTGCATACATTTCCCAAGACAGCTTGGATGCTTTAACACTGGGTTACTTCAAATTTGAAGTGGATGTGGCATACATACATACTTGTTTAATAAGACTCAATGGGCACGATTTGTACAAAAAACATGTTTTTTTTTTTGTTTTTTTTGTGGGGTACTCTGTGTTGTCTTCAAGGTAAATCCAGATCTTTATTGATCCAACAGCTGGCCAATAGTGGGCACTAGGGTGCTGCCACACTGCAAAGACCTTAATCAAGAGATAAAAAGAAAAAGTAAAAAATTTATAAAATAAAAATGTTTCAAAATACTACAAATTACTATATTTTTTGATGTGCAAGATAAACATTTAATCTTTAATGATGAGTAAAGCTGTTTCTTTCAATGTCGGATTGGTTATGAATTTCCTCCTTGGGGCACAAAAATCTTAGCCCACAGACTCTCGTTAAAAGTTGTACATGCACAGTAGCTCTTCTTCAATGCAAAAGATAGGACCATCCTGGGGCACAGCAGAACCCAGAGCTGAAAGCAAATTTATTTGCGCACCACCTCCCGCTACAGCATTGACGTCACAGGCATATGTTATAAAGTGCATCTGATTGACAAGTTGAAAAATTATTTAGCAACAAAACTTGGCTAACTGCATGCAGTGAGGCTAACATTTTAATCAGCTTTCCCCATCCTCGTTTCCCAAATATCAGGATTTGACTCCGCATGAACAGACAGATATGACTGATTTAAAGCACTTTTTAGAAAACTTTGTTCTTTGTTTTGTTCATGTAAATACACTGGTTTTATACCTTCGCATCTGTTTGATTGGTTTTAGGTAAAGGTCTATTTTGAAGTTATAGCCCCCCTCCGGAGAAAATTCCACTAGTTGCCACTGTCCAAAAGATCAAGCTACCGGTATAATCAGGCATGGTGGTGGTGAGATAAATTTGAACTCAAGGTTTAACAAGGGGGTGTCAGTGTTTCGTTGAAGATAGAGGACCCAAATGCAGAGTCCAGGAGGCAGAGGTGAGTTCTTGTAGTTTTAATTGAGTGTTCACAGGTAACAGAGGCAAGAATCCAAAAATCCATGGAGACATCAGGGTAAACAAGCATGAGAGGGAAAGACGAGGAAAGAAGAGGAACCAGCACTGAGGAACTACACAAAGAGACTATTTATGGCTGTCGGAACAAAGGCAGGACTAATGAGCTGATTGGGAGCAGATGTGAACAGAGGCTTCTAGAAAGGAGCTAGAGAAAGGAGACAAACACAAGAGGGCAACAGAGGGCAACAAAGACAAATCTAAGAAATATAAACAAATATATCCTGAAAATAAAACAAAATAGGAATTACACCAATAAAACTAGAAAACATGGAGCAAAGTAAAACTGAATACTCAAAAGAAAATTTAACAGAACCAAGACCATGAGAGGGGGTAATTATATCTCCCCTTATATTCAGATTTAATTTGAAATTTTTGCTAGCTCTTTTCCTTCAAACAAATAATTTAAAAACTGAATTTTCCATTTCTATCGCTAGTATTTAAATAGGTTTCATATAAGTTTGACAAAAAGCAAAAGAGATAAAATATTTAAGGCTCAACACCCTTTTTACACTACGGTGGCTCATTTATGATATGGAAGATTTTCTGCCTTAGAATTGGAGCTAATATTTCACTGATTTGTCCACTTTGCTAAATTGAGTGTCTTTTTTTTGCATTTTTTTTTACTTTATCCAACTTAAAAACAAGGCTTTAGATCTATTGCCTTTCCCCATTTCAGATGTTTTACTTTAGGTAGGCTCTTTTTTATGACCTTACAAGGCTTTTCCAGATGATAGATTTTGGCGGTAATAGCCATTTCACTACTACTGTTTGTTACTAAGAGCATCTGAGTCAGCAGGGCATAGCTTCAAAGGCTTAATGGGGCAAAATAAATTGCCACACCAAGGGATACATACAGCACTAATCACGCCATTAACATTGAGCGTCGGCCCAAAGTGGCCGTGTTTGTTTGAAGTGTCCAGAAATGAACTTGGGTCAAATCAAATTAGGGGCACTGGGACCACATGAAAAGAGATAAATAGGCATTCCTTTTTTAATACCTTTTATCTCCAACCTTTAGTTTTGTATTAACAAGTGGATTTTGTGTCCTTCAGCAAATATTACTGTATTCAGCTGTTACTGCATGTATTTAGTACTAAATAGACTAAGATAAAAAAGGTAAAGTACTTGTTTGGTTTTTTTTGCACTTTGGGTGAATAGACATCATTCTAACAGAAAAAAAAAAGTTTGCAGTTTTGTAGAAACATTAGAATAACTGCAAAAATGTTCTAATGTCCCCATTTAGAACAATCGTGAATCCCAATTATTATAAAATGGACAAATAACAAATGTACTTTAGTACATTCAGCCTTCTGTGTCCTCTACTCTGGGATGCAGCTTCTTTTAAATCTAAATATTTACTGGAATCAAATCTAAAAACAATAAACACAATTTATTATAAATAGCTTGACCAGAGGTGGGTAGTAAATCCTTCTATTTACCTAGTTAGTTATTTGAGTAACCTTTTGACAAAAAAACTATATATATATATATATATATATATATATATATATTAAAACTTTTTTTTTTTTTTTTTTTTTTTTTTTGAGTATAGTGTTGATAAAATGTCTGGCTTGTTAATCCATCGTGAGTAACTTCAGTGAATAGTGAACTAAATAACGAAAAATTATCATGAATTACTCAGTACTTGAGTAGCCTTTTTAAATTCTTATGTCTGCCTTTTACTTCAGTAAAAATAAAGCAGTATAAAGCAGTGTTACTCTTACTTGAGTACATTTTTTGAGTACTCTACGCACCTCTATCTTGCTTAAGCCCCTGTCACACCTTGATGATTTAGCCAGCGTATGCCTGATATCCTAGAGTCTTTTAAAACACTGGCATACGCTGAACTATGTGTTTTTTTTTTATTTTGTGTGTATATACAGCATATTCATAACGAGTTTAGAACTTATGTGCAAGGACAGCCTAACTTATGCATAATGCACAGCAGCGTAATACCCATGAAATGTCACAAGCCAGTGTGTTGACGGTAGCAGAAATGTTTCCCCGGATGTGCCCGGCCTGCATAAAAAAGATTTCTTTGATTGCAGTATTAAGCTAGCTGCCATTTACCGCCCACCAAAAAAAAGAATTAATTAATAAATAGATAAAAAGCAAAGCAGGCAAGAGGGTCAGATTCAGCGTCATGTCTGCTAGGAAGTTTGTTGGTCATGGCTATAGGCGTAGAGAGCTGGTTATACTCCAGCAGCAGTGTCACAGTGAGCTTGTCACAGATATTTGTGATTTATGCCCAATATTGAAGCGTGGTCTACGCTTTATTATTCCACGCCACAACGCAAGAGGGACAATCATCAACAAGCTGTTGGTCTAGATAGGGCTGAGGCTGTGAGGACGTGGCGGCAAGTGACAATGGAGGGACATGAGGGCCAAAAACAGCGGGGATCCAGGTGGAAAAATGTTCCCAGCGCAATCGCGCACCTCGCTCTTCTAGCTGGTCCATCTTCACAAGTCGTTTTCCACAATGGCACTCATACAAACAAAACAAGCTGGTAAGGTAACAAACAGGGAATATGGATAGTGTAGAGCGGATGTAGATTTGACCAGTCAGAGGCCTCCTGTCTGCTGCACATTCTGCAGTCACCTACAATTTTGGAGAGGTGCACCACACACACAGACGACCTGGTTTCTGAGTATAAATCAGCCTTAAACACAGGGAGGATCGATCTAGGTCACTTTCTTGCTCACCCTATGATGGGGATGAAGTCTGGTGGAGAAATGATAGTTTCCACCTGTGAACCCCGTTTTATAACAAAATGCTGCCAATACGCCGTTATAGAGTAACTGTAAGTTAGAAACACGTTTGGTGGTCGTCTGGAACATGTCAAATACGTTGACATAAGTTATTCACAAGTGACTCATTTTGGAAAAGCTAGATTCCACGGCTTATGAGTGACTAACACTTACCACATGTCAACAATCAGATAACTTATCTTTAACTTATAGCCCACGTATGGCATACACTGGCATACGTCAAGAAATTTTTACGTACTATTTGCTGTATGTCGACTTGTGCCACCGTGCTTCAGCATGCTCATAACCTATAAATAACTGACCCATAACTTATCCAATGTATGCCAGATTTGTTGTATGTCAGGCATACGCTGGTCTACAGTAAATCGTCAAGATGTGACAGGGGCTTTACCTGCTTATCAACAGCATCCTACACTGACACCCCATCTTCTCCAAAACAGAAAACAAAGAATGAAACCAAACCTCCCTCCTTGAACTCTACCATCTCTAGAAAGAGTAATAACAGACATCCCCCCTTAATCCTCATTATCATCTTAGTATAATTTCTTTCACTAATTTCATATTCCCACTACTGTCCTGAACCTGAAGCCGAGAACCTTAAGAGACAAATTGACTACCTGTTGTGGTTATAAAAACCCACAACTGTTCTCAGTTGTCTCCAGTTGTTGCCTGCAGGTTCAGACTATTTGCCATCATGATCCTATTTCAGTCACACCCTTTCTGTTTAAATGAGTTAAGAGTGTATTACTTGTATTTCTTTTCAATATAACTTTTATTGTCGTTTATTCAGTTGGTGGTCACAGTTGGGTTTTTGAAAAAAATCCTTTTGTGTTCTACCTAACATGTTCCTTAGGAAATCTTTAAGTGATTAAATTAGTGATCACAAAAAGATAACTGCTGCATTTTGTGATTACAAAATTACTAAAGGTTTTTTCCATTGTAACCCAAGACAATGGCTAAAATAGGTGTTTGATATTATTATTGATATAGACTTGTCAGTGAGTATAAGAGAAAGGATTAATCTGCAATAGCTCCATATGCTGGAGGCCCAACTTCGTACCATTCTTGAATGAAGCTCAATCAGAATTAAATTAAAGATTAAGGTTGTGTGATTTCCCCTGTTCTACAGTATGTCTTTATTAGTGTCTTGCCAAAATAAAGCCATCCTTGCATTAAAGGGAATATCAGCTACAAAGGAAGTCTGTTTTATAACATATCACAAAAGAGGTCAGATCACCTGCCTTCTCCAGAGATGAACAGGATACACCCTATGTACCACTTTGGGTGTAATTAAGTCTTGTTTGTAGCTGCAGGGATTTTTGAAGTAATCAGGTTTGTTTCTTAGTACAGAGATGTGATAGTGATCAACCACTGCTCCCACTTCCAGTGTTTGTTTGAAATGTGTGGAAAATAAACTGTAGGGATGGGCAGTCGGTAATGATAATAAAAAGAAGCTCCTCCTTGTGTGTGAAGTTTATAAACTTCTGTTGGGGAAAACACAATTTTTCCAGCTTAGCTAAAACACCCCCATGCCTTTGGACAATCATCAACATTTATTTGTATGGTGTGACTATACTAAAATCTTGCACCAACATGCCTTTACCAGCAGGTGATGGCCGAAGAGATCACAATCTCCACAACAGACCTATAGAACTTGCTAAATCAAGAAAGTGGGCATCCTCCTGCGGGTGGACACGCATCACCACTAACCACGTCTCACAAGAGGTCCATCAGAAGGTCACAGAAATGTACCTTTGATCAACAGAGAAGCAGTTATGAAAAATCCGTATGACTTGATGTATTATCAGTATTAAATGTCCTGTGGAAAGCATCAATCCTGAGAGTTTATTTCTTCGGCAACAATATATCACTAGACAATACACCTTTTCTATAAGCTGGAACTGTATTCGAACTTTGCATTTCAAATGTTTTAATTTTATTTCTGGATTTTATGCCCTTAATTGTTCAGTGATCTTTCCAATCAGATTGTAATTTTAGTGGCTAGAGTCAGATTTATTCTGACATGGACTAAGATTCCTGGCATTTGCTTTCTATTCTGCCTCAACAGATGAGGAGCGCCGTAAACAGAGATGAGCAGCTGAAACATAAACTGACTCCATAACTCTGTTTTTTTACAGTTACACTCTCAATACCGATAAAAGTTTATTCTTGTTTGTAACTTGATTGCTGTGTTTATAAAGCACTAAAGCCTGCAGGCAGGCCGGGGATGTGTTGTCTGTGACGAAGATGAATTGCCTGCAGCTTATCAACATGAGCTGGCATATGGTGAGAAGACAGGGCTTGATGGGGTGTCGATCAATCTGTCTGTGATTTGAATGTTCTCATATGATTTTTCTTTCACCCTGTTGTGAAGAGTATTCCCATGATGCCTCTTAAGTAAGCATCATTTCAGTGGCAGATTATTTTGAAGGTAGATCCAGTGGCTCTGACATTGTAAGCTATACCTATCCACTAAGTTTTACTCTCCTCCACTGGAATAGGCATATTCATTGTGATGTTATTAGGACCTTTAAGGCTCTCTTGTTCTCTGCTCATTAAATCTATGACCTTTTCCTTGTTCCAGAAATAGGTTTTGCATATGGATAAAGGGGTAATATAATCACTTTGAATATAAGGACTGGGTGCAAAAAGGGAAAAGAAAAAACATGATTTATTGGCTAAATTCTTTTTTTTTTTTCTCAGAGATATAATGCCAAGAATTTCCTGGAGACATGTTCTCAGTGGTCCAATTTACAACCCTACCTATGAAGCATTTTAACAGATGCCGTGGTGGTTAGAGAGAATGATATCAGCTGTTTTTTTTGTTTTTTGTTTTTAAACATATTAAAATATCATGCTAACCTATTTAAAGATGTTTAAACAAATAATTGGTATTTAAACGTCCAACAGATACAGTAAGAAACCAAGAAAAAGATGACAGAGCCAACAGTATGATATTATGTATCAACTACACTGAACATAAATATAAACGCAACAGTTTTGGTTTTGCTCCCATTTTTTTATGAGATAAACTCAAAGATCTTAAACATTTTTCACATACACAATATAACCATTTTCTTCAAATGCTATTAACAAACCAGTCTTTGCTGAGATAATTCATCCCACCTCACAGGTGTGCCATATCAAGATGATGAATAGACACCATGATCAGTGCACATGTGTCTTAGACTGCTCACAATAAAAAAACACTCTGAAAGGTACAATTTTGTTTTTGTTTTGGGGGTTATGGGTACTCAGAAAACCAGTCAGTATCTGGTGTGACCACCACTGCCTCACACAGTGCAATGCATCTCCTTCACATAGAGTTGATAAGGTTGTCAATTGTGGCCTGTGGAATGTTGGTCCATTCCACTTCAATGGCTGTGTGAAGTTGCTGGATATTGGCAGGAATTGGTACAAGCTTTTCTACACAACTATTCCAAACATGCTTAATGAGTGAAATAACCTATTGAGTATGCCAGTCATGTAAAAACTGGGATATTTTCAGTTTCCAAGAATTATGTACAGATCCTTAAAACATAGGGTCTTGCATTATCCTGCTGTAACATGAAGTGATGTTCTCAGACACCTGCCCATACTGCAACCCAGAGATGGGAAATGTGGAGTCAACAAGCCATCTCCATGTCATGTATTTAATCTACCCAGCCAATTAACCAGGTGAGTCCAATCTGCACAGGTTGATTCACGGTGAAGATTGGACTCATCTGCTTCAGTGGTTGGGTAGATCAAATACATTACATGGAGATGACTTGTTGACTTCACATTTCTCATCTCTGCTAAAACCCTACCCCAACTATAGGACACTTGATGCAGAACATTGACATCAGAAAACCATTCACCCACACGACACCACACACAGTCTGCCATCTGCACTGAACAGTGTAAACCAGGATTCATCCAGGAAGAGAACACCTCTCCAAAGTGCCAGACGCCAGAGAATGTAAGCATTTGACCATTCAAGTTGGTTACGACAGCGAACTTGAGTCAGGTAGAGACCCCAACGAGGGCGACAAGCATGCAGATGAGTTTCCCAGAGATGGTTTCTGACCATTTGTGCAGAAATTCTTTTGTTTCTTTTGTTATGTAAACCGATTGCTTCTCAAAAAATCTTGGAGGTGGACATGGTGGATGTGGAGGTTCTGGGCTGCTGTGGTTAAACATGTTCTGCAATTCTGAAGCTGGCCTGGTGTATTGTCAAATTCTCTGAAACACCTTTGGAGATGTCTTATGGTAGAGAATGGACTTTCAATACACAAGCAACAGCTCTGGTTGACATTCCTGCTGTCAGCATGCCAATTGCATGATCCCTCAAATCTTACGACATCGGTGGCATTATGCTGTATGATAAAACTGCACCTTTCAGAGTGGCCTTTTATTGTGGGCAGTCTAAGGCACACATATGCACTAATCATGGTGTCTGATCAGCATCTTGATATGGCACACCTGTGAGGTGGGATGGATTATCTCAGCAAAGGAGAAGCGCTCAGTATCACAATTTTAGACTGGTTTGTGAACAACCTTTGAGGGAAATAGTTATATTGTGTATACACAAAGTAGCATGGCTTGGAAATCCCTTAAAAATTCCAATATTTTCTGCCTGATAATCAATATTATATTTGGTGATTTTTGTAGATTTCAGCTTCTCGCAATAGCGTTGGCTGAGTAGCAGTTAGTTGTTGCAGCTTTTAGCTTGAATATCTCTGAAGTTGAGTATCTAACTTAACTTTAGAAGCTGCAATAGTGGGCAGTGGGAAGACTCCCACACTCTGTGGGGAATCTGGTAAACTGTTATTGAATTGTGAACAGTGCAGAGCCTGTGGGCAGTGTTTATGGCGATTTAAGATTATGAAGAGCCGAATTGTTTGCATTGTTAGCATGTCTAATGTAGCATCTGCTTAATATGTTATTGACATAAATAGTCAGTTTATAACACATAGCCTATACTAATCCATAAAGAATGAATTTTATTTTCACTTCATTTATGTAGGGTAGTAACACTGTAGTTTACTGTTAGGGGAATAAAAGATTGGTTTAAAGAAAACCAAGGAAACAAAAGAGGCAAAAATGCACCACAGGGATTAAAAGAAAAACAAACAAAAACTGAATAAAAGTACAAAATCTTAAAAAAAAAAAAAAAAAGTCAAGATGGAACACAAAAAGGAATAAACCAAATAATATAAAACCCTGTCATTGGAAGATAAAACACTGACAAGTAAAATCTTGTGTTCATTGATTTTAGATTTTTTTCGAATCAGGAAAATTTCAACACATACAAGTTGGTTCAGCTGAAAGCTCCAAAGGGTCATTGTTAATTGATCTAACTTAAGGCTGAAAAACCTGGTTATGACAATGCTATCCATTAATGGATACCATTGGTGACATATTGCATTGTTTTTCTTCTTGTATTTATTGTAAAATGACAAGAAAATAATTTTCGTGGCTGAAAATCAATGCTTGTGCTGAAGTATAGTCTCTGAAAAAAGATATACTGTGACCTTCATCAATACAATTTTTTACACATAGCTCAGAAATGAGAGGTTTGGAAGAAAGAAAAACTTAACTTTTCATAGACTTTAAATTGATGTAATTTCAGCGTGTTGGAACTGCAGCCTAATCACATAAAATAAGAGTAACAAAGAAAATCAAAGTTTAAAAAATATTTGACAGAAAGTCATTTGACTTCTGTCCCCTTGGCGTCATTATAAAATATAGTCTTGGGGGTTCAGTTCTTACTTTCAGTGGTCTGATTAATTCACATTGGCCCTGATGTCTCTGCACCATTCACACAGCCAACCTCTCTTCATTTATTGCAGCATTTAGCAAGAACAACACTAAAAGGCATCATGAGCATGTCAGTAAAATCAATGTGGCTGATTAAGTTGATCGTTTGAGTAAGAGACCCTGGCAACAGCGCAAGGCTTGAAAAAGGAAGAGTTATAAACATGAAAAAACTGGTGATAAAACATATTTAATGAGCTGGAGTGAATGTCTATCTACAGTTTAATTATGGGCTCTTTAAGGTCTATACTTTTTAATTTTGACGCTACAGTGTTTTAGTGGCGGTGAAAGCTGTCCCGTAAATTTTGGTTTAATCGAATTTAGGTATGTGATCCGAGATAATAAAACCAGTATATGGTAATGGATGTTATCCAAGATGTTGTAGTGTAATTAGATGTGATAGCTGCTATCATTCTATCATTAATTTTGATTAATGAAATCCTTCTGCGTAAATTATCTTTAGACGTTTAGACTCAGAGACGGTTTTGCAGACTTCAAAAACATTGATGTCATAGCTAATTAGACAAAGACTTTGTTATATTTAAGAAGAGAATCAGGTTGGAAATCTCTGACCGACCAATAAATCAACTGTTTCAAGATGCTTTATAGATCAAGATTTCTGTTTTTGTTGCTGCTGTATAATTAAATGCAAAGAATCCAAATCATAGAGCTATTGAACAGGAATGATGGGAGTGTCTTTGACTCATTGTTTGAAGTGGTGGGTTGTATTTATTCACCAGGTGTACCTTAAACATACAATGCATGTTATGGTACATGCATTGTATGTTTTACATCTAAACACATTATTAAATCATTAGTTTTTTGTTTTTTTTTATTCTACTAAATGAAAATAGTTGGTAAATGATTTGCGTCCTTTATATACTCACTATTATTTGTCTTGTTGTCTAGATTTTATTTCCTTGACAGTTCCATGGCAGGGGCAGGTGTGATAGATTAACTGGTG
>NW_015150927.1:431421-439639 GCF_000732505.1 Cyprinodon variegatus | reverse complement strand
CAGTGATTGCTCATTGGTCCGTTCGTAATGGATTTTACTTCAGAGGCTGTTTCTAAAACTGCTGTTGCACGTTGAAACCCACACCCACAGAGCTGACGTGCACAAAGCTTCAACTAATCCCACTTAAATTAAAAAAAGATTTAAATATAATATTTAACTTTTTTCTTTGAAACTATTGCATTAATATAAGCCTGGCTTTCTGCACAACCTTATTCACTGTATGTCTCTGCTGCTTTTAGCGTTGAATTTGATAACAAGATTTATCTATGTAGTTTAGGTTCATGTAAAGTATTAAGAGTCCTTTAAATTGCTTTACAGAGTTTAGCTTTAGTTTTAAACACATTTAGTGTTTTTAATCACTTTCTGTCCTGCTTATATTTCTCTCTGGATCAAAGTTTTAGAGTACCAGACTACCTTTTACAATTTAGTTTTTCTTTATTTTTTTTCCTCATCTTACCTGCAGTACTGTTTTATTACTTTGTACACTGTATATCTTTCTATAATAGGGACATGAAACCTTATCAAAGGGGAATACTTGGTAGTTTTAAACTAACACATAATCACACAGAAAAAAGCTGTGATTAGGGAAGTTTTATTGATATGAAGGAAATAAGTTATTTGGTGCTCGGGCCCCGGCAGAAGACTTTGATGCAGTGAATTGACATTTGATTTAATGAGTAAACTAGGAAAGCGATTAGAGCAATCTTCTTCCATGGGAACCGATCACTGATGGTGGAACGAGCTGGAGGATGTGTGGGAATAAGAATAGCTTAAGACTGAAGGAGGAGATGGGGAAGAGGTGGGTAAAAGTCAGTCAGCAAGTTGTAAGGAAGACGCTAGGCCAGAAACTAAATGAAGGGGATATTGAAAGATGATTGGCTTCAGAGGAGGTCAAACCATGATTGGCTGAAGGTTTGACGTCCCTCTTCGCAGGTGGTCCAGGTGAGGCTGATTGAATTTTCCAGAGTAAATTCCGCTTAAGCTTTATTTGACAATACATAAAAAACTAAATTGACTGATTAGCTTACCGTTTTGCTCAAAAGGCATGCCACATTATTACCAGAAGCTGTTTAAAATATGAGTGTCAACTTCAAATTATTTGAGAAACAATAACAGTAACGAAAACACAAACTAAATGATCAATCTCCTGTTGTAATAAATCACTTTCATACTGCATCAGCAAAATACTAATTTTAATCATTATTGTGAAAAATGTGGTCTCAAGAAAAAAAAAAAAAAAATAGATGAGGAAGCCTGTCAACTATCCAAAAGGACCCAAAAAGCTCGCCAAGTGTGCTCTAAGTAAGGAGTAGAATAAAAAAATCAGTCAAGTGGGACTCACTTTGGGGAGTGCCAGTCTAAGCAGCAATTACAACCCCCACAAAACATTACAAGGTAAAACAAATTGGTAGTGACACTGCTGCAGAGGAGACGTAAATCAGCAGTTTTCTTCCACCGCATGGATATGGGAGGTTTCTGATTTATTTAAATAGAGTAAACAAACCAAGACGCTCCAAATTACATGTCTTACATTTGATTAAAAAGACTGAAACGTTCAGACCCTACACTCTACTTTGCATCTTTATTTAACATAACATTTCCCCTCTTTTACATGATGTTCCCGATTACAGCTGAAAATGAAGCTAGAAATAGTAAAAGCTTTATTTCTGGAGAAAACCATTAACAGTCCAGAGTAATAGAACCGACATGGCAGTTGTTGCTTGTTTTTAAAAGAAAGGTAAAACAGTGTTTTTAAAATGAGCTGGTAAGGTACACAAGATTAGGGTTTATGTCTCAGAGGCTGGTAATAAACCAAGGCCTGGGGTTGTACACTTATTGAACCATAGCAGTTTATCGATTGTTTGCCTGTTTGTACTCTACAGCTTGACACAAATGCAGAGTTAGTAATGTTGATGGAGAGGAGGGACCCTTATTAGATTAAAGGCCTGATGTCGATTACTTTACTTCAGGCTGTGTGGTCAACAGAGGCAGTGATTCCAAAGCATTGCAAATGGCTGTAAAGGTATTGTCCATTCAGTAACATCTACATGCATTAAAAAACATTACCCATGCATGTCCCTGCTTTTTGTCTGGTATAACACTTTAAAGAAAAGCAAAACTCTTTCAAGATTGCTAAGTGATCTGTTTGATATACAGTGCAATGAAACACGGTGGTGGTAGCATTATGGTGGAGTATGGGGGGGCTTTTCCTCAGTAGAGAGAGTAAACTTGGTAAGATTAATTAAGATAAATCCTGTGAAGTTTTGAAGAAAATATATCAGAGGCTGCAAAAAGACTTGGTAATAGGAATAGGGTTCACCTTCCAGAAGGCCTAGTCAAAGCCTAAACAAAATGATAATTGCAATATGTCAAGAATTAAAAGCTGAATTTTTAACAGTGCTTTCTATCCAAAATTACATATTAAAAGAAATGTGAGAAAATAAATCACATTTATGTACAGAAATGTGTTGGTCTATTACATGTCTATGACATAAAGTCCAAGTAAAAATCATTAAAGCTGGTAAAATATTTCTAAATATTTAAAATATTTGTTCAAGGTCCTGTGAAATGAATTCAAAACACCCCACATGATGAGCATGGAATAAAAGTATTTCCGTCTTTCAGCCTCTGCAGTGTCTTATTCTCTGACTGTAGCCTGGCTTGTATGCACCGGCAGTCTGTCTCCTCTGATCAGTCTGCTGGATTCACACGGATACAGCAGGAATACAGGATGTTATAGAGTCCATGCCGAGCAGAACAAACACCATCAGCGCAGTGCCCTGAGAATATTTTCTGAAACACTTCCTCTTGGAAAGTTCTCTTGTTTTTCTGTGTGTTTTGTCTCTCATATTGAAACTGGGTAAGGCTACAGTAGGCAACAGAAATATCACGCCTAACAAAATGGTTGTCAAATGTGTAGCTCTGGCTTGGTAATTGTTATGAAGTGGGATGTTCTGTCAGATAGCAATTAACTTTCCCTTTGCATTTTGCAGTTTTGGGTTTGTGAATAGTGTATTTTCTTTTACTATGCGTGGTCTCTCAATTCAGTTTCTGAATGTATGAATTCAAATTCATCAATTTGGCATCAAGTTGTTTTATATAAAAACCTTCTCTATTCTTTGTACCTCCCATCCACATCCCATTTGAAGCCTTGATCCAGCTCGCTTTGCACATCCTCACTTTTTTCTGCTGCATCTTCCAACATATTTTCGGATTCACAGGGAAAATAGCACCAATGCTACTCCAAAACAAATACATTGTATGCATTCTCTCATTTTTAGAAGCTGTTATCTTAAATGTCTAATTGAGTATAAACAGACTGCATCAGCATTGGCAGATACTTTTTGCTAAATCCTATATGGTGAAGTCTTTGGCTGTGTCCGGATGTGCGCCCTATATAGGGGTTACACCATTTTGTAGTGTCCAAATGTCTAGTGGATGAAAATAATAGTGACTTAAAATTTCCCACTATGCACCTTGAAAAGTAGTCTACATCATTGGTGACTACACAAGCAGATATATACCAGAATGCTTTGCAAGAGCTCACCTTGCAAAGCTTCATCTGATTTATTTTTGGGGAGAGAAAGAAGGAAACAGAGACATGACAAACAGGGAGCAAAAAGTAGTGATCATCTGTCCGAACGGTCAGTTAACTGAGTGCGCTATAAAGTCCACTATATAGTCCCGTTCCTGTATAGAGATTGAAGGGTTGGGGAGCCGTTTTTAATTGAGTTTTTGTGTAAGATTATTTTGTCAAATTGTTGATTTAATTTTTAAATGGGTTTAGGCAGGATAATTGTATTGACTTTGAGACTTTAAATAAAAAATAACTACCTTGGGCTTACTACACACACAAGAAAAGGCGGAAATTACCATGGTAACAAGCAATTCAACATTTATATATGCAGTTGTTTCCAATATTACTACGAATCATCCTTTTTCTTTTTCCTGTTTTAATCTATTATCTAAATACATTTGAACCTCCTTTTAACAGACATATTTTGTGGTTAAATTAACCATTTCATTTTCTATATTGTAAGTTACTGCTAATGTTAAAAAGTTTTATCTGAATGAAGGCCACCACCAGCAAACTGATTTAGTAAACTTTTTTTCATAAAATAATACATAAATGTTCTCACCGTTTTTTAATAATTTGAATGACAATAACAATACTGCACATTTCCATAAAAACAAAAAAAGTTTAAAGTTTTTCCTGAAGGCGTACTTACTGAGGGTATTAGAAGTGGATTATTCCTGCAAACAGTCAATGTTTCCAATAGTTCCACCAAACTTTTTAAGGAACTCCACCTCAGTTATCTCCAGGCTTTCTAATGAACCCCTGGAGAATTCACATTTTTTGCAGTATTTGGGAGGTTCAGCAGTTGGATGGATGATGAGCCCATGTTGTGTTAGCGGTCCGGCAGGGAGGATTAAAAGTGTGTATAAGGCTTCACAGGGATTAGTGAGAGGCGAGGAACAGAGATTGCAAGTGGCCCATTAAAACAGCCTGGAAAGGAGGACAAGGTTATCCATCTTATTCTCGTAATAAAGGCACAATTGATCTGTTCCAATTACAATGAGAGCCACGGAACATGAGGTATCCAGGTTTGTCCTGGTTAACACATCTCTCTGACTGCAAGGGATGGGATTCATCTGTGAGGAGCCATGCTCAAACTCAATGCACCCTTTTAATCTAATCCTATGTTGTGTTCAAATGTGTAGCTTTAATGTCTTCATCATAAAATATCTATGGTTATTAGAGTATGTTAAATTCAGTCTGTTATTCCATTACAGACTAAACCTATAGTATTGGTGGCACATCATGACAACAGTATCTGCCAATTAAATAATTGCACTCAATTTTAAAGCAACGCATTGTCTTCCACTCTCTCAACAGAATTTATCTTTATTTATTTATTTATTTATTTGCCTTTTCCTCTTTACGTGAAATTGTTTTGTAAACCTTTGACTCATAATCACATTTACTCAGTCACGTATTTTGTTTTTTAAACATGTAACTGTTCTTTTTTTAAGGGAAGGTCAGCAAAGAAAGCTACATTAAAAAAAGGATTAAAATGACTTTAAAGCAATAACATAATTGTGCATATAAAAAAGTCAATAAAAAGGTTTCTAGTCATTGATATAAGGGAACTTTATTTCTTTATTTCATTGTATTTATTATTTACTAGCAGAGGAAAATGTCTGATAAGAATTAATTTTGTTTGTGAAATCAATTAGAACTATTGCTATGAAAAATCTGTTCTATAAATTATATATAAAGTTTTTGTAACAGTTACCTTAAGTGACATATAACTAGTATACCTTGACTTCCTGTTTCTCATAAAATTTGGATACAAAGGCCGATTCCTCTTTGCTATTTTTCAAAATGGGAAAAAGAAGAAATTGGACAATTGTGGCAGATATGCATTAAACTTCATAAGTCAATAGAATAGTACAAAAAAACAACAACTTTGCAGTATTTGCTCCTCCTGGATGTGCATGTGGGGTCAGTAGATATTCACTTGCATTTTATCATTTACTCTGCAGCAATCCCTTACATTAAGAATGCATGCAGTGACTGAGGAGAGGAAAAACTCCCTTTAAACAGGAAAAAACCTCCAGCGGAACTCAGTTAGTCAGGATTTGTTAAAAGAGGGGAAAAAAACCAAGGCCTGTTAGGAAAAACATACAGATAAGATAGAACTGAAGAAAAGCATAGATACTCACTCGTCCAGCACAACCTTAACACCCCAGTGTGAGTTCTGACTACATTGTTTTGCCCCTGATTGTTTTCCCCAAATTCTTTTATAACACCTATGGTATATTAATCTCAGTGCTTCCCACCATCAGTTAGAACTGAAGAAACCTCTTGGATCAGGAGATCTTATAGAAAACGTCAGACCCAGTTTCCTAAACTCAACTTTTTCAAGCTAACCATTACCTGGATGACTGAGAATCTTTACAGATATCTGACTACACTGTATGAGCTTCCAAAACATGAGCAGAATCAGTGCTTGCTTATGGATAAGTCTTCAGAAATGAGTGGTCCACTTTTCTTCTATTGAAGCACTTGCAGGGTGTCCATTACCAGACAAAGGTGATTTAAGCCTTAAATCACAGGAACCCAAATCCTTTTTTTTTTTACCTACAATAAACGTATACTAAAAAAACATTATATTCACAGAAATGTAAGAATCAAGCTTAAAGCTGATGTAAATGATGTCTATCCTCACCTAAGAGAGTTAAAACCTTAAGCAGCTGAAACAGAAAGCAAACAAACGCCGAAGAAATGCTGTCACTATAAAGAAACATTAACCCCGTAAAGCCCGTTTGGCGTTATAGGGTTAAGTGATAATCTCTATGCCTGCTGGAAGAGGAGAGCTAACAGATTGAAAGGCCTAACACTTGGTCTCAATATTCCTGGGATTTACTCAACACTGAAAGAAGACCAGAATACTTACTCATGTATGAAAAACATCATGTAAAAACTCTTCTACCTGATAATTTTCCCTCAGAAACAGTTTAACTCCAGGTACATATTACTGTGTTTTACTGACTGCCTACATCTCCTATTTCACCTTTTGTTAGCACAAGGAAGTGCTTAAACAGAAGTGACTAAGAAAAGTTAGACACCTATTTATTTCCCCATTTCAAAAGAAGGTGAAGTCAGTGATCAAAGTTAAACAATTGTGTTTGACAGTAATCCAAATGTACAGTGTAGTCTTTAAGATGTATGCTATTGTATAAACTTCTCATTTCCTTGAACAGAAGCTAGTTTTAATGTAGCGTACACCAAGTTGTTTTTCTTAAACAGAACTTTATTTATAGCATATTTTAGAAAGTGAATTGTAGCAACTATAGATAAAACACATACACAACAATGTATAATTCATATATCTATACTGTACAATGGCAATTTACAATTTACAAACAAACCTAAGCATACCACAAAACAATGTCAATATGTATTTCACAGTTTAAGTTGTATATATTTAAAATAATACATATTATGTTTCTTGTTTTGTCAAGAAATGATTCACTCACTTCTTGTGGAGGCTTCTGCTATAGACTTCAAATACAGCTGTCCCCTATGACTGCAGGAAGATGCTGTTGTTCTTTAATGTCCATCTCAGTCCAGAGACCTAAACCCTGAATAAAAAAGGTGTGGTGAGAGCTGAAAAGAGGAGAGCATAGGAGAAGACCCAGAGCGCAAGACTCAAAGTCATGCCTCCTCAAAGAGCAATGGTCAAAGATCTCTCTCTCTCTCTGTATGCTCCAACCCAAGAAAAACTAGAGCTGCCCTGCAGGTAAAATTATGGTTTTACTGGTCTTTTGTAAAAAATCAATTATTTCATGTTATAAGGAATGTTTTGGGTTGTTTTTTTTTTTCTCAATTGAGTAAAGACAGTTTTTTTTTTTGTATGACATCATAAGGTCAAATATGTCATACGTGTGAAGAGCACGATATGTTTAAGATCTTAAGAAATTACAAAACTCTGTATACATGTTGTCATTTTTTTATTTGCAACTCAAACATAATATTTATTGAAACATAAAACAAATATTATGAGTTTACTTTTTTGGGGAGCATAATGATACATCTTTCTCAGAAGCCTGAAAACTGAAACTGAAAATAAGGCAGTAGGAGGAAGTCAGCTCTGAATATTTACTCAGTCTGAACACAGTTTGCCTTTTCATGCTCTTTGAGGAAGAACAACAAAATATCCTTCATACAATGTTCACAAGGCTGCGCAAAATCCCTGCTGACAGCAGTACAGTGCATTCTATAGTTCATTGTCTTCAAAGCGCTCCCAGACTGGGACCTCTTTGGTAGAAGCTGCCCAGCACCTCCACCTCTGCAGGACTAACACCAACTTAAAGTTTTAACAATGGCCTACATGAAAACTCTGCACCATCATACTGGAATATTTATTTTTTTAACCAATGCAATTTAAGATGGGGTATTAATGACACCCATTTGATACCAAAAGTCATGAAGTGTACAGATAAATAAATTCATTCCAAAGTACATCTAATTCCTTCAACAGTGTGGTTGAAATATACTGTATTAGAAAAGCAATTAGATTCAGTAAACCAGTAAACAGTATTTAAAAGTTAAAAAGATTGACTGAGATACTGTCATGTTGGCTTTCAGGAATCTAACCCACATGCAGAACACTCAGAGGCTGGGAAAAAGTTCACAAAGTATATTGAAGAT
>NW_015150927.1:417179-430871 GCF_000732505.1 Cyprinodon variegatus | reverse complement strand
AGCTTCAGCTCCAGGAGACCTAGAACGCCCTCTGCTGGAGAAAGGTGGACAGACCTCCAGATCCCAACAGATACATTTATTAAATGATAAACAAATTAGATATAAATAATCAATGGCATAAATCTAATGGTATAACTATAAAGATACAACTATATCTAATAAGAGGGCTAAATAATAACTTACGTTTGAGACATATTTCAAATTTCCATAACAAAGTAAAAAAAAGTCAGTACACCAAGACTGTTCCAAAAGCTGTTGTAAAAAAACAAACAGCTTTATTTTCCACTGCTTGAGTCCCATTAAAACTACCTATGGTGGCTTCATTGTAGCCAATATATTTACACCCAACTGTTATTCACAATCTGAAAGTCAAAGAATTGGGACAAGGATCAGCTACTCCAAGTCCCAGGCCATTGTCCACAATTTAACAAAATTGGCCAGTCCCTTTCAGGTTTCTGTTTTTTTTTTTTTTTTTTATGAAATTAGATTTTTTTTTCTGAATGGCTCTTCACTCTTCTACAGAAATGTGGCCTCCATCAGACTCCATCCTGAACGTTTGATAGCCCCAACACCATCTGCATGTGCAGAAGGGAAGAGTGGATGGAGAACACCAGTGAACTGTTTATGGAAATAATAACATTCCCACTCTCACCTATGGTTTTGAAATTGAAGAAATCACCAAAAGAATTAGATTGAGGACAAATTAGGTTCTAATTTGTTTGAAGAAGAGCTGCTGTTTCTGAACTTTGAGAGGTGTTAGCTGGGAAATATGTTCAGGATGCTCTTTGGATGCCTACATCGAGATATGGTGTAAGTGCTTGCAACAGGGTGAAGGCCCAGGTCATAACACAAGGACAAAGACTGTGGCTCATTGGGAATATGTCAAATTATAACCCAAACCTCCTGGAGTTAAAAAAGTTACAACATCATCAAGGAACGATAAGTTCTCCTGAGTACTTAGTCCATACAGTTTAAGACAGCCTTAAGCCGTATGGACATCTTTACTCTATGGACCCACACATGAATGAGGCTGGTCAAAATTCACACTACAGCCTTGCCGTTAAGAACTACAACAACAACAAAAAAAAGTTACACAAATGTAGAAAAAGGATGAAGCTCTCCAATAAAAAATTCAACTGTGGATGTGTATAAAGTAGTATGCATCACAAAGAGTATATGTGAAGCAATATAATGTACTTATTGTTGTTAAACACTTTGAGGTTGGCTGTGCCTATATGTCCGATCACAAAAAAGACTGGGCAACTGTATAGCTCCTAGTGGATGCTATGATCTCTGTGCTAAATGAACTGATGCTAGGAAGCCTTCTGCTTCCTTGGCCTAGCTCCCTTCTTACTGCCAGTATTATTAGGATAGCACTTATTATGGCGACTGCTGACACACTTATGCTGTGGCTTAAATCTCGTCATGGTGTTAAGGTATTCATATCGAGCATATGTATTTATGCTGGCCAGGGTATAACTTTGGCTTTTCCTAGAGGGTCACGTCTTTATACAGACTTCTGCGTCTGAGACCCAGTCTTGGATAAGTGGAGGATAAAGAAGTAAAGGGGAGTATTATTCTATGAACACTCAGCCCTTTTAGGCCCTGAAGATGATAGCAAACAACACTAACCATGGTAGAATCTGCTGGAAAATAACAGATTTTTCTGGCTTGAGTCACAACAGGAGACAAAACTAAACAGCTAAACTAAACGATGCTAAACAAAAAACAAAATATCAAAGAAAGAGCCAACGGCAGATGTCCAGATCTTCAGACATACTAAAAATAAACTGAAAGGTGCAAAAAAATACAGATTTTATGCTCATGGAAAAGCATGAAGAATACTACTTCAAAACAAGAAAAATAATACAAAGAAATAGAGAACTTTATCTAAGCACCACAAAGTCTGCAACACCCAATATCTACACACAGACGGAAAAGGTGATAATCACTTAACCTGCAATCACAGCTACACTAAGTGTTTGTATAAGTGTGAACAGAATATTAGACGTCCAAGATAACATTCTGCTGCCTGGAAAGGTGTATTTCTGAGGATTTGCTATTTATATTTCCAGACGTAAGATAAATGAGTTTGAAATTTAATAAAAATACGCTTATACAAGCTTTAACCTCATAATTACAGCATAAATCACATTTTCCATGGATAAATGTCATTTCACAATTGTTTCCTCTATAATATGACATTTGTTCTGTACAATTCAACTGAAAAATAAACAAATATGTTAGGAGGGGAAATGTCAAGAATAAAAAAAGATGCAATAACCTGGCTACACACCAATAAACCTGCAAACCACATCCTGACTTTGTAATATTTGCCGGCTCCACCATGCGAAAGTTGCTGAGGACATTTTTCTAAGGTGAGACAGAACTAAAGAGAATGTATATTTTAGTTAGATTTGTTTCCAAGACTGTTCTAAAACTTTTTTTGTACAGATATGTTCCAGTTGTGCTTTTTTAGAAGAGATCTTTAATAAAAACCCCATTTCATGATGCTTCAGTCAGTGCCATTATGAGGTTTCTTTGGTGATGTACAGCGTTGTTTTTATGAATTCTGCCCAAAAAGTTTAACTTTTACATAAGGCATTCTAAAACAAAGTTTCAGAGACTTTAGCCAGGAATATGCACCTTTAACACATTCTGTTTCCTCCAGTAAAGAGTTGTGCTGGAGAGCAAAAAAAAGTGGAAATGATGAGAGTTACTGTCGGGCACTGAGAGTCAAATGGAATCCGGGACTGAAATTAAAATAATCCCCAAATCATTTAAGTTGTAAAGTTTAACTTCTACAGTAAGTATCGTTCCCCAGTCCACTGATTGGTAGAAGGAGCCACTGAATACCATCACAGAATAATTCAGAGGAAGTCAGTTTTGCACATACAATGAGGAAAACAAGTATTTGAAAAAAACAGCTATTTGCAAGTTCTTGCTCTTAGAAATCATGGAGGGGTCTGAAACTGTTATTATGGGTGCATGTCCACTGTGAGAGGCATAATCTACCAAAAAATTCAGAAATCACAATGAATGATTTTTTTAACTATTTATTTGTATGATGCTGCTGCCAATAAATATTTGAACACCTGAGAAAATCAATTAAGGTACAGTCAATTTTGGTACAGTAGCCTTAATTTGCAATTACAGGGGTCAAACATTTCCTGTAGTTTTTCACCAGGTTTGCACACACTGCAGGAGGGATTTTGGCCCACTCCTTCACACTGATCTACTCTAGATCAGTCTGGTTTCTCGGCTGTTGCTGAGAAACACAGAGTTTGAGCTCCCTCCAAAGATCCTCTATGGGGTTTAGGTCTGGAGACTGGCTAAGCCTCACCAGAACCTTAATATGCTTTTTACAGAGCCACTTCTTGGTTGTCCTGTCTGTTTGTTTCGGGTCATTGTCATGTTGGAAGACCCAGCGTCCAGCTTTCTTCAATGCTCTAACTGAGGGAAGGCCGAAAATCTCACAATAGATCTTGCAATGGCCCCAGTCATCCTTTCCTTGATACAGTGCAGTCGCCCTGTCCCATGTGCAGAAAAAAACACCCCCAAAGCATGATGCTACCATCCCCATGCTTCATAGTAGGGATTGTGTTCTTGGGCTAGTATTCATCATTGTTCTTCCTCTAAACACGGTTAGTGGAATTATGACCAAAAAGTTCTACTTTGGTCTCATCTGACCACATGATTGTGTCCCATGACTCCTCTGGGTCATCAAAATGGTCAATAGACAACTAAAAATGGGACTTGATATGTGCTGGTTTAAGCAGGGGAACCTTCAGTGCCATGCATGATTTCAAACCATGACTTCTTAGTGTATTACCTAGCCTGGTAAATCAGACTAAATGGGAGATGAAAGGTATCATTTGGTCTGGCCCCGATGAATGAGACATCGGAAGATTGTTGATGAGAACAACCTGTTGTTTTTCAATCTGCTGTCTGTGCGTATTGGCCAACACTCTGACCAATGAGCGCAACTGACTGTGACATAGGAAGCACGACATGCCCTCAAAACCCCCTTTGCATCCAGACATTTAAAACACATCTCTGCGTTGTGATTGGCCCGCCAGATTTAGGGCCTGGGGCATTGATTGAGGCTAGACCAACTCGCAGTCAAAAATGATTTTGGCCTCTGGCGGGTGGGGCTAGTTTACTAGGCAAGTATTACCAACAGTTATATTGGAAACTGTGGTCCCAGCTTTTGTCATTGACCAGCTCCTCCTGTGTAGTTCTGGGCTTATTTCTCATCTTTCTTAAGGACCATTGAGACCTCACAAGGGGAGATCTTGCATGGACTGAGGGAGATTAACAGTCATGTTTAGCTTCTTCCTTTTCTAATTTTTGTTCCAACAGTGGACCTTTTTTTCACCTTTTTTCAAAAAATTTCAAAAATTACTTACAATAGCACAGGTCATTGTTACAGCAGGTTAATTCATATTTGTAGCAGGAAACTCCATGAGATAATTTTTTTAAGATGTGCACACATTTGTAATAATGATAAAAGCTTTTTTTTAAATTTGTTTTTTTTAAACATTAACCTGGACATTCTGTTTGTTCTCAGTTGATTTGTATGGACTTTCTTTTTTTTTTTGTTCCACAAGTCTTTGATTTTTAACAATGTTTTGTACATTTTTCAGATCCCTTCTACTTGGAACCTAATAACATTCCGCACTTTCAGGCATTTTCTTTCAGTAACACTTTAGACTTTAAGCTATAAATGGGTTTTGACATTATTTTTGCATCAAAATGATAAAATGTGTTTTTTTTAAGATATGAAAGAAAGGAAGTATGTTTTCTAAATGAGCTGGAGCATCCCCTTTAATCACAGAAAACCACTGTGCTTTGCAACATCCTCAGTTTAATATCGTTCCATCTTGTCTTTGCACTCATTGACTTCATTAGTTGGTGTCAAAAACTAGTTGGCTTGCTTAAATTGCTTATCGACTGGGCTTTTAACTAAATGTTACAGATACCCATAGCGTGGCTGTCCTCCAAGGATCTTTAACAACTGTCTGTACTAATGGCTCTTTCAGTGAGTTATGAGAGTTGACTTCCAGTGACTGCATGTAATAGTTTTGCCTTTTGAAATATATTTTGAAAATATGTTTTGATGTACTGCAAAAATCTATCTTTCAAAAAAAAAAAAAAACATGAAGAAAGTAAGGTTAATACCACTAATCCATTATTCCAGTGTTTTACCTTTCTCATCCAACTTTTCTGTGCAGCTTACATACAGTAGAAATATGGACACATATTTCCTATATATCATTTTAAACTAGAAAACATTTATCTAACAGATGAAAGGGTTGGTGGTGTAAAGTGGGTGAGATGGCAGCTTGAGGAGTTGTTGTTGGTTTCAATTGTAAATTAAAGGTAAAAGGGACTGCTTAAGTTGAAGTAATTGAATTTATTACTTAGTAAAACTGAACTGCTCTTTTTATGTAGTACTTACTAAACTGAAGAGCAGATCTTTAACAGAGGTTCACCAATACCGAAGAAGAAATAGCTGGAATGTTTACATTGTCTTATATTGTCATGTAAAGCAATTTGAATTTCCCTTGTGCTGAATTGTGCTACATGTATACAAATAAACTTAACTTGCCTAAAATGGACTGTTTACACACTTGTACATCCAAGCATATTAAGGGGATGTTCAGTGGAAGGAAAAACTGTGACACAGAAAAATTGCAGAGGAGACATGGAAAACTAAGATCTTTGGAAAGTTGTGACAGAAAGCCCATTTAAAAGTTTGAGGGAGTGTAATGAGGTTGGATGGCACCTGAATTCAGAGATAGATGAGCCTAACTACACCGGCTGTCACTGTCAGATACCTTTTGTTAAGACAATCCTGTTCAAGGGACAATGTAAGAGGCCCCTAGATGGGCGAGGAGGTGAAAGATGGCTGGTTTTAAGTCACCCAAAGTCTGATTTATTTTTTACTTACAATTCCATTCAATAACCTAATCTGATCTAAGCTAAGTGTGCTTTATCATTGTCCATCCCAGTGGCCCATTTAGGATTAGGGCCACTGAAAAAAAAATAAAATAAAATAAAAGGTTAACTGATTTTAAATTTTAATTTCAATAGTTAAACGTTCTTATTTCCTTACTTGCGTTAGACTGTGTAGAACATTTTTTACTCATTTTTATAGTTGTACCAGTGGTTAAAGTGACTATATGTGAACAATGCATTGTGTCTACAAGCATAAATCCAATAGTTATTACCTCAGAAATTATGAAATTTCCAAATCACCAGTTCTGAGTTCAAGTTCAAGGATCCTTCGAGCTGTATGTCACTGTTTAAGATCTTTTTCAAATAAATTTCCTTGAGTGGCAACCAATTCCCTCTCCTTAGGTACTCAGGATTTTGGACTTACTGTACCTTGACAAAAGGAGGAGATGATGATTTGAACAGAGTTTTCAATCACTTTAGAAATGGATAGGTACTGTAGAAGGATTAACATATTGTGCTCTATTTTCCTTATCCATGCTTTTAATACTGCCTTAGAATACTGCAGCTAAGGCCCTACAGTATCTGCATGAAGCCAGGGTTTGGGAATATCCACCAAACTCCTTGGTAATACATAGTGTCCTCTCGACACAAAGCTGCATGGTGGAACAAGCCACATCTGAAACCCATTTCAAACTTTCCAAAGTGTTGGAAAGTTTAGATTAGTCAAATAACAATAGTAATGGTTACCTCTAGAGTTGTTGCTGTTTCAGAAGCTTTTCAGTTCATTGGAGATGTTATACCTGCATTTTCTTCTCCTCTACAGTACCACCTTATCAATGGTGCATACTGTTGCCGTTTGTACCTCTAAGTGGTTCTTTTAATTGGAATGATCTTTTTGCAGTAGTCCTCTGTTGTATTTAAATCATAATTTTCCTTTTCCTTATCATTCTTATCCTTTGTTTACATCTTGTTCTTTTAACCCCGGTCTTCCCATATCTTCTCAGAGTATTTTATTAAAATACTTTCTTTTAGCATGTGCCCTCAGATGCCCTGTTGTGGCTTGAGTCCCTCACCTATGGTTGTTGAGAAACAGAAACACCAGATGCTGTGCACGAAGATGGCTAGACTCAACATTTTTTTGTTGTAGGGTTGCATGAATGCAGTTGTTTTGCAGGGGCTTAGGATTGGAGCCCCTACTGCTTTGAATCAAGAGAAACGGTTTCTGGTTGTTACGTTTCAGGTAAAATGCCTTTAGATCACCTCCCATGGGAGTTGCTTTCAAGCAGACACTTGAGAGATTATACCTCAAGGCTGGCATGAGAATACTGTTTTGTCTTAGTGGAGCAGCTGCAGGAGGTGGTTGGGAGAGACCTGAGGATTCCTACCTTCTGCTTTTATTTTAAAGGCTGAAATGTGTTGTCATTTATGTAATGTATTTTTACTGGTTCTTAAATCCTTTGCATTTGGCCTTTCTGAAACAACCGTTAGCCTTTTAACAGATAAATTAAAGTTTAAAGAAGTGACGGGGTTAAACCCACACACGTAAAAAGAGATTTTGATTTTTCTGTTTCCAAACCATCTAATGACCTCAACAGCCTCTTTGTGTCAATATATGCAATGGGAAAAATCAAGGGAATATCAGTCTTATACAAATTTTATGCAGCCGTTGGCATTTTGAAAGCATAAACAATATTTTTCTTTGGAAAAATAAAACATTAAACTGCTCTGAGGCACAATGCTATATAATTTAAAAGGTCATGTCGGATGGCTTAAATGTCTGAACTTTGCCAAAAAACTTTGTGCTGAGGATGTTTTTCAGAAAGTCAGATATTTCTGGCACTTACTTGATATATGCATTAAGCCAAATCCAGGATTGCATTTTCATTTTCATCACATTTACTTTCAATTTTTTTCCGTGGGCTGTCTTTTCTGTCTCACCAAAATTTTCACATACTGATCTGTTTAACAATAATGTTTGAGAATTTAAGAATCAATTGGTTTAAGTGGACTCAAAATTGACTATTATTATATAATGTTTCAGGAAATAGTTACCATGAAGTGGAATCCAAAAAGTTAGATAAAGTCCAAACGAGGAAATCTGATTTATTGTCTCCCTTACATGGAATATCTTGTGTTAATCAACTACTTTTGTCCTCAAACTTATTAGACCTTCCTTGATTGAAACACTAATCCTTTTACTGCATGATCTGACAGTCACATGCGCTATTATTCTACTGTTATTATTGTAAAATAATATTTTATAAATATAACTAATTCAATCTGAAAAACTCACACAAAGAGAAAAGACAATTAGGAGAAATTTATTGATACAATTACTTTGTCTTTGGTGCTCAGACCTCGGTAGGAAACATACGTAGGACTTAATTTTGTTAGATATGCATGAACAGGAGCAAAGAATAGGGCTGTTTCCCCCCCAGGCCTGAAACTGGTGGTGGAGTGGAGATAGATGAAGTTGGTCAGTCTGTAGACTGCTGGTTAGCGAGACGGTATGCTGAGCTTTATGGGGAGATCCAGTGGACTGCGTGAGCTGATAATAGAGCTTCACTTTCCGTTGGGAAGAAACCTCTGGCAGAACCAGGCTCAACATGGCGGTTAAGATGAGACAGGGAACGCAGTAAGAGTCTGGGAGGAATGACACTCTGATGAAGCTTTAGCTACGATGGTGGAGGAGGGGATGGAGGTGGATTGAAACGTTGTCATCTGAATGAAGTCACAGCGCATCCGCCACCTGCGCATGGGAGCAGACAGGTGTGTATCGAGGCCTTTTAAGATAAACTTGGGATGCCGATTGGCTTTCGTGGAGGTGTGGTTCAAAGCTGATTGGCTGTGTCGAAGATGGATGTATGAAAAGCAATGAGTTTCTTTAGTTGAACTTCCGTCTAGGCTCCATTATTTAAATACTGTTAACTTACTTAGGGCCACTAACAGGGCGCTGAAATGCAAGGACATTTCGGAAAATAAGTAGATAGGTGTTTATCTGTTGTTTTTTGAAGTAGATGTTGCAGCATAGCATATGTTCCCATAAGCAGCAGAAAAACTATGCGTCTCACACATTGAATCTAACTAAATATGCATTATTCAAAACAGGAGTGTACAGACAAAAGAGGATACACACCTCAAAGATTTGGCAGGACTTGATGTTTCCATATATACTCTTTATATCGTTGTGTTGGCATTCATGTTTGTGTTCAGTGTTTCAAAATATCTGCAAACATGACCAGATAATTAGAAATGCGTAAAAAATCTTTCATTGCCCTTATTATTTAGAGATTTGGGTGAATATAGGAGTATATTCTAGCCTGTGTATATATGTTTTTAATGACTTATTCATTGAGAGATGAAATATGTGCACATAACTGTGCTTTCCCTCTGTAGAGACTGAAACAGTTTTCCATACGGCTTCTTTCATTTTATTGAGCTGTAACATCAGTGAAGGTAGACGCAGATCATTTTTTCTTCAATATATATTTTTTTCAGTTTGACTGATGATATTGTTTTTTTATTGAGGTATTCTGGGTTAGCACTAAAGCAACATTTTATGTTTGATTTAACCTGGAGGTTGTGGGTACTACGTGGAAATACCATTTCAAGGGACAATTTGTGATCTATCAGCAGAGAGTGGCAGAGGCAGATTAATTTAAAAAATTTCATCAGTTCTTTTTTTTCTTTATTTTCAGGCCTCTGGGTCAAAAAGGAAAAGATTCAGCCTGGCACTACAGTATATCACTTCTGAGCATGCATTTCACACCACAGACTAAATTAAATTGTCACTCCAGCATAAGACATCAAAATTATTGTTTTTCATTTGTGAAGAAAACTGTTTTCCTACCCTCTGTGGTGGTAGGTGAATGTGTATGTAATCAGCTCAAACACTGTTTTTGAATGAATAAAACGCGGATGAGTGAAGCCTCTAGCATGAGTTTTTTGAATTGTGAAAATAAGTGATTTATGTAGAGCAGAATGTAATGTAAAAGACAAAATAAAAACACAACCATAGGCTGAACTACAGGTGAAAGCACCCTAGAATAATATGTAAAAACAATGACAAGACACAAAATATATAATTCTAAAGACAATTCTAAAAAAGAATAAGTGGAAAATGAAGAACCAGTCCAATATTTTATTACTTATGATATGTAAATAAAAGGGTTTTAATTTGGATTGAAATACAGCATGTGTTCAATTATAATACGATCAATTACGAATATCTAATACACAAAAATATCAAACAAAATAAAAAAAAGCTCTGATTAGATAGTTTTCAGGATATCCTGAAATGTTTATCTACCTGGTTTGTGCTAATAATTGAAACCACCTTATCTGTATTGGAAGCCCCATCAGCTCTTTTCTAATTGTTTAAATTCATCCAGGTTGGCATTAAATAATGTAATTAGGGTACCAAAAGTTCACCTTGCGGGAAAGGCTCCTCCTGAATGAGCATATAGAGAAAGCCGACTTCTGCTCGAAGTGTGCCATTGATTGTACAGCAGTCACTCACTCTAGCATGCATTAAATGACAGTGGAGAGGAAGAACTCCTTTAAATCCTTATCAGAATACCAAATGTGACCATTTTTTCTATAATCCTTTTGCTGCTGTAAACACCATAATTTCCCCATTGTGGGCAAATACAGGGATTCTCTATTCCATTCTATTCTTTCCAAAAAAACACTGCAGCAGAATCACGCTGACTGGGGGTCCAAGGAGAAAAAGCTGACATAAAAAGGAAACAGAAGCACTGATCCATAAATTCTTTTATATTAACAGAAAACTAGCTCCACAGGTGGCTCTGTCTTGGAAAGAAACTGTTAAGCAGATTCGTTTTCATGTCAAAAAGATGAAAGAGAGCACAAACAGTTATAACCCTTTCCCACTGGCCAAAAAAGCTGTTTAAGCCTGGGAACAATTGGCTTTTAGTGACAGTGAGAACAGCTCAATTACCTGTGTCTAGCCGTGTCAAAAGGCTTGGCAAGCAATACATGTAAAAATTGCCTCAGATCTCATCGGCATGCAGTAGGAATACCAGACTGTGGTCGACCTACTAATTTACAGTATGTGATATCACTCAAAACGTATGTACGTCAACAAACCGTGCCAGTTGCTTCTGATCTTACAAACCGAGACAACCCTGTTTACATTTGATAAACAAGAATTAAATTAAAGAGCAAAATATTAAAGCACACTTACTACGCCCTGGCTTCCTTATATGTTGCTCTCCATTGTTTACTTTCNGGAGGAGATTTACTCCACCCGCTGCCTCAGGAGAGCCCGCAGCATCATCAGGGACCCCTCACACCCCGGTCACCATCTCTTTGAACTGCTCCCATCTGGGAGACGTTTCAGGGCAATAAGAACAAAAACAACCAGACTGAGAAACAGTTTCTTTCCTAGAGCTGTTGTTGCCCTGAACGCCTCACATACAATTTAACAACGGTAACTATGAATAATGCTACCTCACGTGCAATAACCTGTACCCGCTACCTCAGGAGAGCCCGCAGCATCCCTTTTTAAACTTTTTTCGTATTTATTTACTTATTTTATTAATTTTTTTTTATTAATTTTTTTTATTTTATATATTATTTTATTGCTTGTACTGTGTTTTTTCTTTTTCAAGTAATTTCGTTGCACCCCTGTGGAGCAATGACAATAAAGAATTCTGATTCTGATTTGATAAACAAGAATTAAATTAAAGAGCGAAATATTAAAGCACACTTACTACGCCCTGGCTTCCTTATATGTTGCTCTCCATTGTTTACTTTCCTGATTTCTGTAACACTCTGTAACACACTGAGATCATCAACGCTTACCCAGTGTGATGGTGTCAAAAGACATACAGTGGCAAGGGGGCAGAGGCCACACATCCTGCCAGTTTCCAGTTAGACCCAGGTTTTTTTTGCCAGTGGGAAGGGAGACAAATGCCGATTGTTAGCGGGTTGACCCATGTTGGAAAAACCCGGATTGAGCCACTAATTTCAGTGTGAAAGAGGCTTTAGTCTCCAGAGTGGCTAAGCACATGGCTATTTCTAGGAGGGAAACAAGACCAAGCATGAAAAGCACTAGTTCATGGCCATTTCTCAATATTAGTACTTGTACGTTGACTGTAACTTCAGGTTCTAGTTATTTAATACAGGGGTCTTCAAATTTTTCCAGGTCAAGGACCCCCAAACTGATGGCAAGATGGAATGGGGAACCCCTAATTATATATATGGTATGAAATTGTGTTATATCAAAATGGTCCTAAAGTCACTCTATTACATATGGAGTAGAGTAAAAAAAGTAATTTCCTCCCTGGGATTATTAAAGTATTTCTGATTCTAATTCCTGGTTGATGGGACAGGTGTTGTGAATGAAGTGGTGCCCAGCTTGAAAGAGCTCCTGTGTGCCGCTGAATGTGTGCATTGATGACTGAAAGACATCTTTATCCTCCATTTATCTTCAGTGTGTTGAATTCATGTTAATGTGGATTTAAAGGCATTTCAATTTGTGGAAAAAAATTCAGGGGGGAATATAAAAGTGTAATCAACCAAAAGTTTTGCGACCCCCATGCAGTACCTCCACAGACCCCCTAGGGGTCACGGACCCCTTTGTTGAAGACCTCTGATTTAATATATTCATAATCTTCTGGTAAACTCTCACAGCAGGATGGTTTTCATGATTCCTCTTCCTGAAACTAACATGGTTAGTGGAATTACCGAAAAGTTCCATTTTGGTCTCATCTGACAACATGACTTGCTCCCATGTCTGTAGTGTCTTTGGACAGCTCTTTGGAATTGGCCATGTGAGTAGTTGGATTCATACAGATTTTATGGGGTGGACAGGTGTCTTTTTGCAGCTAACGACTTCAAATAGGTGCATCTAAATTAGGAGAATAAATGGAGTGGAGGTGGACATTTTGAAGGTAGACTAACAGGTTCTTGAGAGTCAGAATAGCTGAAAAATATTTAAATACTTAATTGCAGCTGTGTCATACAAAACATTTTTTTTTTTAAATCTTATACTACGATTTCTGGATTTTTTTATTTAGATTATGTCTCTCACATACGTGACAATTTCATTGGGAGAACTTGCAAAATACCAATACTTGATATACTTGTTTTCCTCACTGCAGTCCCATCTCTATATAGTGATTGGGGGAATTAGGGGTTAGGGAAGACATTCTGACACAGCCAATGTGTTGTTCCCGCCCCTCCCTGTTTACCAAGCATGCATCTGAGCAGACTTATGCATTTTCCAGACTGACAGCTCTCCCAGCAAGCACCACAGCAGCAGCAGCTTCCAGTGGAGAGCTAACAGAGCTCAGCATATTAAGTTAAAAGCTCACTTTTACGTTGCCAATATTCTATAAAATTATGTTTTAAGATAATTTGAGGCGAGAAGATTGTATTTTTAAGCCCTACTATATGGCCCTTTTATTGATTTAGTGCTTCATTTAAAAAAAGTTCTGATATTTAGAGGACCATGCCAACCAATGGAACTGCAAGGCTAACTGTAGCCAGGGCTAGCATTATTCTATGTTCAGACCGCACGTGCTAGAGACAGCAGAAGTAGCTAGTTCACATGCAAGTCAATGGTTGACCTGCATCAAGGCGCAGCAAAAGGTCCTGCAGCACATTTTGAGCTGCAGGAGCAGTGGATGCTGGAGTTGGAAAATTGAACTTTTGCTGCTCGACACGCCACATCAACCAATCAGAGCTTCTCCGGCAACATGTCCG
>NW_015150927.1:401922-415637 GCF_000732505.1 Cyprinodon variegatus | reverse complement strand
GTAATTTCCCTCTGGGATTATTAAAGTCTGTCTGATTCTGATGAACTGACTGCACAAATGAAGTCAGGAACGTGGACTTTCTCACTTAAAGATATATTAAAACTACTTTTTACTCACTGATCACAGCAAATATAGCAAAGCTGCTCTCTGCCGTTTAACATAGGAGCAGCAGAAGCATCAGACGCATCTGGACACTTTAATGGACGCCCTTCAGGGGCATCAAAGCTGCTGTTGATGCGTGTCTGACTCATGGGCGTAGGTTTGCATAGGGACCATAGGGACATGTCCCTACCAAAATTTTGAACCGACCTAATTGTCCCTACCAATAATTGGATGTGAGCAACATATTTATAATTTACAGCAGTAGTTGTTGCAGCAGCGGCTTCTTTTCCTCTTGCAGCTCCTCTGCCTGGTTTCTCCTCTCCCTTTCACGTAGCAGCGCATGGAACTTTGCTGCGCTGTTTTACTCCACTCTCATTGGTTGTTCTGCCTTAGGTTCCGCCTTCTCTCTCTCTGATTGTCTGTTTTCTAGTCCGCGTGTGCTTGGAGCACAAAATTGAAAATTTATTCACACTAGAATGCCGCTGTTACTACAATTAATATTAGGCTACAAAACAAGTACCAATAAAAAAAAAATGAATATCATGTACATTAAAAAACAAAAACCTTTTTTTCTTTTATAAAACAAAATATTCTGAGTCAGCCAGGAGTTCTGAAGACTGCTGGAAAAACGAGGGTTTGCTTTTTACCGATATTGAATTGCTATTTTTTCATTTTTTGATGACTCTTTGAGGAAGTTCAGGTATAATTATTAGCAGGTGTTATTTCTCTGATAGAGTATAACAACAAGAAATGGCGTCTAAACATCTGCTGTTTTTTGTTTAAAAAGCATAAGAAGGGTTCCACATAATAATAGTAATTTAATTGACTATTTATACTTCTAGAAATAGGATAAAGACAAGAACAAACAGAGGAAGAATATTAACATTGATTTTATCTTACATAGATTTCCACACAGTCTATAAGTAAATTAGTACAAACATTAATGTCTGGTAAAAATGCTTGAATCTGGCTGTTTATTTTGGATATTATTTAATTACAGATAAGGTTGTGTTATATTGTCTTTTATAATTGTTAAAAGTGATTTTATATTTTAATACACTTAGGCTCATTCTCAGTGTTGTGTTTGTAGATGATGCCACTAAAAAAGAAAATAGACACAAGGAGCTATTTAAACAAACAGTAAGCAATATAGGATCATGATGAAAGGTTGTGTAACATTTAGTCCTTTACTATTAAAAATGTACTTATACATTATATGATTATAGGAAACACAGATGTCCAGTAATAATGATGCAGGGCAGCTTGTAGGTGAAGCAGCTGTCCTTCAGTGCTTGCGGTGATGTCTAAATAAACCAGGTGAAACTAAAATATTTCCACATGAGGAGTTCTGGATGGAAAATATTGACCCTGGAGCTTGAGGAAGATTTATGTTAACATGAAGAAACTAAAATCTCTCAGATGATTTAAACCTACCTTGTCCTATTACTATTCCCTTAATTCCTACAAAAATGTATGATTATCTCTGCCTGGAGTCTGAAATTAAACTGTAAAAAAAAAAAAAAAAATTACCATTATTTCTTTTTTTTGAGACTAACCTTTAATTTATATTTGTCACTTCTATCTGTTTGAATTTGAATAAAAATATATTATTCTGATTCAAAGTGATTAAATACCAATACAATACAATTCATTATGTTTTAGAACCTTTAGATTAATCACAATGAGTTTAACTCTGAACCAGCAGTGTGATATATTCTATGTTACTTTTAAAGTGGCTTGTTTTATTCTGCTGTTTCTTGTTTCTTGTACCTTTTCCTTTGAAATTTTAAATGTAATTTCCCCTTAAAAGGTTATAAGAAATAAACCTTGACTTTTTAAATATTTTCTTATTTTAAGGCTCATATTGAGTTAAGGGATAAAAATAAATTATTTTGCCTTATCACCAAATATCGTCATTTCAATTTAAAGCAATTTATATTACCATACATTTACAAACACTGTTATTGAAATGTTTTTATTAATGATTTTGGCAATGGCTTGACTTGTTATAGTTTTTGTTGCTCATCATTTGTAATAAGCTGTTTTAACTAAAATAGAAAACAAACATTTTCATCTTTTTATTTTATTTCATCCTGCTGGAGATAGATGGTACTGCAAGTTTTATGTATTCTTTAAATGGCCACTATGAAGTCACCTTATTATTTCAAATGAACTTAACCTGAGCTCACCCAATTCATTCAGTATTACAGTTTAATTGAAGATGAAACAGATTTTTTTCATAAATTACATTAGAAAGTACTGCCCTCAGGTGGAAAGATCAATTACTACAAAGAACAACATAGTCTCATAGTCTCTTTGTTCTGCGCATAATTAGAGGAATGCAGACTGGGGAGCTGTGCAGGGAAGCACAAGCACATGACAGCGTAGACATGCAGCATACAGAAACAGCAGGCAAAACTTTCAGTCTTGGTAGATGTATGAATTTGAGATACTTTCTATCAAATGCATATTTAAAGAACTTTTGGTTAAAAAAAGAGATATCTTCGTTTAATACAAACTAAAAAGAATAATTAAAATGTTTGGTTTCATGTAGACCCTGTCATCTGCATCATCAGCTGGGTCAGCGCTTCCTTTAGAAGTCCATTATACGTGACGAGTTAGAATTTATGGAATAAAGCCAGAGTAATGCACTCTGTGACCTATTGTTTTAGCCAGCAATATGTTATTTTTTTCTTTTCCTCTGATATGTATAATGAATTCATTGCAGCATTGACTCCAGTGTGGATCAAAGAAAAGCCTGCGGTTCACCCTGGCTAATGCCTCTTTTCAGTCTGCAGTGTGCAACTGTCAGATACCCAGCCACACAGCCACTGCTTAATGATGGGTGCTGAAAGGTGGTCAAAACAGATGGCTGGAGAACAATATTGCCACCTTTACAATGTGCTAATGAGGAGGCGGACATGATGCCGGAGGGCTTTGAAAAGGTCGCCATAGTGATTCTGTTACAGTGTTGAAGTCATGACCATGCAAAATTAAAGGTAAACCCTTCTTTTTGCCTGGCATCACATGTCGTGATCATGCAACACTCCTGCAAGAAAGAAAGAAAATGCAGTTGTGCACAGGGTCTGAGAGTTACAAGCAGCAGGGAGTCAGTTAAGAGAAGTAGTGATGTAATCCCAGAGGTAAAAAGCAGAGGGATGCAGTGTCAGCAGAATAGCAAAACTGAGCCACAAACTCTGTTTTATGAACCCTGGTGCTGATTCATAAAAGAGACGTATCGGCTGAATTTCCTTGCAATTATTCTACAAAAATAAATTTGCACTAATAGCTGGTCAAAATGGTTGCATAGAGATACGGTAACACCTAGCTGTGCTGTTTATCCAAAAATTATAGACCATTCTATTAAAGCTTTGGCTCTATGTTAATGACTGCTGTTTTATAATATAGGTAATCTTTGGCACAGTTTCTAGCCTTTTTTCTTTTTCCCGTTAGAAGTTTTTTTCGAGAAATGTTTTTTATTTATCAGCATCCATCTTCTTTTTAATACTTAGCACATTTCCTGTCTCTGATGAGGAATATTTTCACACAGCATGATGTTACCTTCAAAACCTGCCCTTTAGATAAAGGCTATTCTGCCAGTTAAAAGGCCCAACTTGTTTGCTCATTAATCGATCAAAAACGGAACTTCAGAAACTTACGTGAGTCAAGTCTATGTAAAAAATCATAGTTTCTATATAGTGTAGATTTGTGGACCAAATTATTAGACTACCCTTGTTTCCTTAAATTTCTTCTTTTTTTTTATGTCTAGTATACGTATATAATGCCATAAACATATTTGTTTGGACAAATTAAATTTGTCCAAACAAATATTATATACAACAAACAAAGCTCACAAGAGTTTGATCTGAAGCTAATATCTAGTCGTTCTTGATAATAACCAAAACCACTTAAATTTTAACTAAATCCATGGCATTATATTGACAAAACAGGGCTTTTAGCCATTTCATGTTTTCTTTCCATTGTATTCTTCAGTTAACATTAACAATTCAAATAAACAAGAGCAAGAAGAAACTATTAATTATTTTTTCATGACTGCAATGATAATACAGCAGCAGATTGAGGAGTAGGAAAACTAGTAATTGCATTTGTTTTTTTCAAGGCTGAACTTTTGTTTTGCTTTACTATCAGGAAGTCAACATAGTGTAGTTAAAAGCTTTCAGCTTATCCAAAATGCTTTAGCCAGAATTCTGATGATAATTAAAAAGATGGCTCATGTTTTCCCATCTCATCTTCTCTTCATTGGCTTCCTGTGAAATCCAGAATAGAAATTTAAATCCTACTTCTCACATATAGAGCCCATAATAATTAAGCTCAATCTTATTTCAGGGATCTGATCATTCCTTATGTTTGTAAGAGAGCACTTGGTTCTCAATCTGCAGGATTACTAGTGGTTCTTAGAACTTCTAAAAGTAAAACGGGAGGCAGATCCTTTAGTTTTCAGGCTCCTGTCCTGTGGAACCAACTACCAGTTTAGCCCATGAGGCAGAGACCCTGTGTACTTTTAAGGTTAGGCTTAAAACTGTCCTTTTTTAAACAGCTTATAGTTAGATTGGCTCAGGTTATCTTGAGCTATCCCTTTTACTATTCTGCTATACACTTAGACTGTTGGAGGACATAGGGACAACTTTTCATCATTCAGCTTGGTTTTATCCCTATTCTCCCTTCCTACAGTATTTATCAGTTCAACGCACAACTTCTTTTTCTCTGTGCTTTTTCTGATCATAGTAGCTTCATCTGGTCTGTTCCTGTTTGGCTTTCAAACCATTCTGGATAGAAATATCATCTGGACTGTAAACTGGTGAAGATTCTAAGTCATCCAGCTCATAGTAATTCCAAAAAAGTAAAAAAAAAAATAAAATCCACCAGACTTTGTTTCCAAGTTTGAAGAATAAGTCAGAAATAGTTGGAGGTTTTATAGAGCGGACCGAAATCAAAGCCTTGTTTTGGCTCTGGTTCAATTTGCATGTTTTCTAAGCCCAAACAAGTCGTTGTTTTTGGTCCACTCTATAAAGCCTCTGTTGTGATCCAGTGTTGCTGATGTAACTGGAGCTACTCCCCACTGAAGACACACCCCTCTGGTGTAACTTTTAAAAGGACCAGCTTCCCATATCAACATTCTATTTTGCCAGTGGCTCTGTGCCACTAAAGGCTAGACGAAGACTTCCAGCTGAAGAGTACGCTACGTAGCAACCAAATCCCTCCTGAGAAGTCTGCGCTCGCTGGACTGAGCAAGACTGCCTTGGTCCTGCAATTCAGAAGGAGCTGAACGCAGTGTATCCTGAAGCCTGCTGCAGCAGAGACCCGCCAAACAACTGGGCCCCCAATCGCTGTTCACTGAAGGAGCCGTGAGAAGCCCCCAGTCCGTGACTGCCTGAGACAGGGAGGCTGCAGCTACAAGCTAACAATCGTAGCTAAAAGGGAGACGTCTCATGCTACCATGAGTTATAAAATTAACCCACTTGCAAATTGTTTCTCGTTGTTGCATCAGATTGATTTAAATCTCTTTGAGTTGCTGTTGGACAAATGGACTGTGCTACAACGGGGCCTGCAGAAAACCGGACATAGCTGAAGGCCTTCACTCCACCGAACCAAAACAGTAACATCATCCTTCCCCCTCCTTTCCATCTGATGCTTAATAAGTGGTCTGCTTGGGTGAACTACAGGTAGAATAGATGGTTGTGTTGGTGTTTTATGTGAAATAAGCTTTCTGATTCAGCTGCTGATGGTTTTAAGATTTTAACTGAATGTTAATACTACAGACCGAACGAGTCACGTGTTGCTGATGCTAACGGCTACATCGTGAGCTAACCCTCTCTTTGTTTCAGTTGGACTCGACCAGAACCACAACCCCTTGGACCAGCTAAACTTACGGGTCTTTTAGCCTCATCATAGTTTAATGCATTCCTGAGTCATTATTCATTTTTTACCATAAACTGAATGAAAGTTCACTGTTTTGACTACAGTTAACATCTCTGTGTTAGGATTTATTCACACTTTATTTACTGCTATTATAAAGGACACTTTGAAATGCATTACGCATTAAACTTCGAACATCCTGCAGACTTTGAATGGGCTCTTGAACCCCTCTTTCCCTTTTTGTTTGCTTAGTTATTTGGTATAATACTAGGTGATTGTAGCTAATAAAGGTACCATTGTATTTTGATCCATGGTCTTTTGTGTTCATTTTTACACACGATTTATCACTCAGGCTGGATTCACTCTTTTTTTGGTAGCATCCCAATGAACAGAGACACATTTATTTGGTTGGTGATTAATAATGTTCTTTATAGCCATAGCCTAAATTAATAAATTGGTGAAAGAAAAACTAGATTTTTAACAGCCACAATCAGGAGTCCAACCTTTTAAGTAAGGGGATAAAACCTTCATTAGTAAGCAAATTACAGTTATAACCATTAAACTTATAATAACTAAATGGTAAATGGCCTGTACTTATGTAGCACTTTTTCAAGTCAGGAGACTTGACCAACGCGCTTTACACTACATTCAGTCATTCACCCATTCACGCACACACTCACACACTGATGGTGGAAAGCTACATTGTAGCCACCGCTGCCCTGGGGCTCACTGACAGAAGCGAGGCTGCCGTACACTGGTGCCACCGGGCCCTCTGACCACGATCAACTAATTTTACCCTTGATTTGAATGACCTATTAATTAACAATAACTTCCAGCTCTAGTTTTTTAATATATTCATAATCTTCTTGGAACTTTCACAACATCTCAAACTCAACGCTATTTCTGACATTTTGAATTGAAAAGGCTTCCTGGATGGGAAGACCAGTGGATTGTTTTTTAACTTTTTTGGAATCAGTTGGACTGCTTCCACCAGCACATTTGTTTATAGATGTTAAAGTTAGGTCTCTTTTTTCAGAGTAGTCCCGTTTCCTTTACTGTGACAGTATATGCTCGCTGTTAACTTTTGAAATGGAAAGTGGCTTGGAGCTCTTCTGCCTGTCTGTCGTTCCTGGACAGAGCTACCCATGGAATTAGTTAACAGTTATCTTTGCTTCTTTCTGTATGTCTGCTTCTATCTCCTTGAACCCCAGTCAAGGAGATACTCTGACTCTGAACCTGGTTCTGCAGGAAGTTTCTTGATGTTAAAAGTGAATTTTCATTTCCACTGTTGCTACATGCATGCTTTGTGTGAGGGATATCTGTCGAGCCAATGAGTCGATACAATGACCTGGTTTTCAGTAGAAAGAGAAGTTTGAACCAATTTGACTGTATAATCTGCTTGAATTGTCTTGAATTGAAGTGCCTTGAGATGACAGGTTACGTGAATTGGCTTTATATCTAAATAGGCTGAATTGAATTTAACATTAGAAACATGTCACAAAAAGTGCTGCTTTACTAAGGCGTATTGAGTCTTAATTGGAAGAGTTTGGCAATTTTTTTTTCCTACTTAAATGTGGCATTATTATTCTCTAGGATCTCCTTTGTGATGTCTTACAATGTTAAAAATCATAAGCGGTCTTTTTAGTGTCCCACATATTGCAACAGGATTCCCTTTAAAAGTGATAGGAAAAAGAGAATTCCCTGTCAAATGTTTAACATGCACAAGACATCAGTAGGTTACCTATGACAGTTTAATATCCCCTTGACAGCAATTTTGACTTCCCAGTGGAGCATAGGTTAAGATGGTACAAGGGGCTGTAAAGTTTAGTTTAAAACTAAGTTACTGTACTCCTCCGAGTTACTGTAATGTGGTAGAATGGCTGCAGCAGGCTGACTTCAGCCTAAAAGAAGCTGAGAGTATAATTCACTCTTGGTGCCAATAAATATTGTATCAACTTAAGATCCTTATGCTCTACTAGTGGAGGGCACCAAGCTGTTGAGAAGAGCTGGCAATTGACTATGTGGAAAACGAGAGGAAATGGAAGAAGCAGCCATTTATATGACATAATGAAACTGTTTGGCTGTTAAGAAAAAAGACAACCACTTAAGGCAGCTCTTAGGGACTGTATCAAATCATCTCATTTAAGAAACAACTTCAGCACTTTACCTACTGTAGAGAGATACTCTCCCGGTGCCCCTTGCCAGTACACAAGATTCTGTAATTAAAAACGTTCGTTGTTGTGTCCCTCCACAGAAAGGATAAATCTGAAGGTGGAGGAGCAAAATCCTTTTTTATGTATATTTTCCGCAGTATATATCTATGGTCAGCCAACTAGAAATTTAAATTTATTAATATAAACAGAATATTGAAGGTTTGGGGAGGTGTTCATCTGGACAACAGACTCAATTCAATACACAACTGTGAATCTGTCTACAAGAAGGGACAGAGCAGATTGTACTTATTAAAGAAGTTAAGGTCTCTCAGTTTTTGCAGCCAAACACTGCATATATTCAATAGCAGCATCATGAAAAGGTACTTTAAAAAAGCCCAATAAGCTGATAAAAAAGCCAGGTATCTTATAGGATCTCCACTAGAACCTCTGCAGATTATTTCACAAAGAAGAATTATTTGTAAAATGAGTAAAATTATAGACAATGGTGAGCATTTTCTTTAAAAGACTGCTAAACAACAAAGTCTTCAGTCAAAGACGTCTCTAGATCTGGTACAAGACCGGCTGCAACAGAAGATTATCTTTGCCTAGCAATCGTAGCTAAAAAGGAGACATCTCATGCTACCGTGAGTTATAAAATTAACTCACTTGCAAATTGTTTCTCGTTGTTGCATCGGATTGATTTAAATGTCTTTGAGTTGCTGTTGGACAAATGGACTGTGCTACAACGGGGCCTGCAGAAAACCGGACCTAACTGAAGGCCTTCACTCCACCGTACCAAAACAGTAACATCAAAAAAAAAAAAAATAATTATCTTTGCCAAAAGCTATGAAAATCTTCAACAGTTTAATTTAATTTCTCTTATCAGGACCAGTCAGCTTATATTTTTCAATGCTGACTTTAAAATGTGTTAGGTTGATTTTTGTTATAATCGAGCAAAGGATGTTTTGTCAACTTAGCTTTAAGCATTTCAGTATCTTTTGAAAACGACACAAAATAATTGTAAAAAAAAAAAAAAAAAAACTAACCAGAAACAAAGATCTGGCACAAATTTTTATAGCGTTGTGTAAGGTCGAGGTAAAGGTAGCAATTTAATCAGGTGACCATCAGGGTATGATGGTAACAAGCCTTGACAGTGACAGAGATGAAAAAACAATTCTTAATACACATATTATAAATACAATCAATGATCATATAACTTATGAGTAAAGATTAAAATTTTCATATGCAAGATACGGCTTGGAAAACAATTTAGGTCCAGTTTTTATAGGACAGAATATATTTTTCAAGGTGAAACAACAGCAACAACACTGTGTGCTTAAGTTTTGGTTTTAGTGCAGAAGGAATAAATAACAAGCATAAAAACAAAAGGTAATTCATACTCAGTGGCTGTCATACCCTGCTGGCAGTAAAACAGATGTTGGCATCATGGAAAGATGAAAGTCAGGCTGGGAGGAAGTCAATCCAGCTGTGTCCAGCAGAGTAATTTCTATCAAAGTTTTTAAAGTTGAAATAAAGTTAAAATTACAGAATTAGGAGATAGTAATCAATGAGATCAGTTTTATTGTACACAAGTCGAATGATCTTTAAGGGGCTCTTCATACATACAAACTCCTTTCAAAGTTTGTTCTTCGCCACAATTTTTTTTCCACAACTTTAATATATTGTTTGTGAACCAATTTTCTACTGGCTGTGTGTTAAAACTACAAAGGAAAGTGTGAAATGAGCTCAAATCATGGTCAAACAGATCACGCACATATATGAAATAAATTCAGCTCCATGTATAACATATTTCAGTTTAAAACTCCTGGCTAAAACTAAGGAAACTGAACTAAGCTAACCTACTTTGTACAAAGAAGAAGGAAAAGCATTGCTGAAAACCATATTCAATGAGATGATGCAATGATATCACAGTTTTAGCATTTTTTTCATGTTTGGGAACCAAAGTTTATAATGAAGAATGTAAATTTGAACTAATTTGGAATAAGATAAAATTTTGGTTGGAATGTTTTCAAACCAATTCACAATGCAAATCAAATAGGCGAATAAACATTGTTCAGCCAAAGCTTATTCAGGAATCAATAACCTTTATTTAAATATGTCAGGCCTCTACTTCTGCTAGACTCTGTTTTAGAAAAGCTGAGTTCCTTTAGTATTAGCTGCTTAGCATGCAAGGCTCATAGCAGGTAAGGTCTTTGTTAAAGAGATGGGTATATATCAGGGAAGCTCCGAAAATTTCCTGAAACCCAAGAGGAATGTTGAAAACACTTTGTTTTGAGCCATGACTCTGATGCCAGCCACCACTTAGTCATGGTGGCTTCATGATGGCTTCCTCTCCGATGTAAACCTCCCAGAGCCTCACAGAAAAAGAAGAAGAGGTAGAGAGAGTTACTTTGTCCTCAAGGCATAGTGGGGGGGTAGGACTCCATGTCATGGATAATAATGGGTTAGTATTATGCACACCTCCATCAATGTTGTAAACATACACACTGGGTGTTATTTAATAACAGAATGAGCAAAATCAATGTGCAAAATAAAAAAGATATATACCAGCAGGATGTAATAATCTTTCAGAAAAATGTTGTATGCAACAAGAGAGATTTACTGAGGTATGCTTGAAAAAATTAAAACAACATGGCTGGCTTTAAAGTCTCATCAGGTTAAAGTGTAATGTGCGCAAAGGCAGAATTTACTACAATTTTCCTCAAATGGTGCTACATTTTTCTTCTTCCTGTTTTCTAATAATTTGCTTATTTGGCTAATAGCCTTTAAAAAACAAATAAAAAGAAACTGGTCTACGCACTTTACTCCTTTCAGATTGGCACATATAGCGGCAGAGACGTTGCAGAGCCTCGCACCTGATTGCTCAGAGAAGTGTGTTACTGTGAGCCATTGTATATACACATCAACTCTATCACATATATTTCTGTTTGTCATTTATATATTTAAAAAAAATGTTTTCCTGCTGCACAGTTTATTGCATGACACCACATACCAGTACATGCACAGAGTCATAAAAATGTGGCTAAATCAGATGTGTCTGGCTGACATCACTTTGAGTGCACCTTGATTCAGGTGTTCAAGACTGCAAACTGCAGCCTCACCTGCTCTAACATAATCCCAGGAAAAAATGAGTTTCAGGATTTGCATTTGCCTGTAAAACTACATTGTTCTCCGGTGCTTAAAAAACTTTTGTTAGACCTGACAGACCTTTTTTTTTTTTGTATCCTTTGCTTCACAACACATTTTGTCATTAAGTTTAGCAGCAGGTGGGAGCAGCAAGGTAGAGATAGAGCCTCTGCTGAACCCCAGAGAACATACAGAAGGGGACAGAAGTGAACCCCCCCACAGTTATTTTTGAGTAAATGTGTGCAACATGTTAATCCAAGATTCCAGTTAATTAAATTGAAGTAACTGAAATAAAAAGTGTCTGTCAAGCATAAAAAAAGAGTTTCATGTCAGGAAAAGTGACAGTTTGTTTTTGATTTCCTTTGTGTTCTGCTTCTCTAAAGGGATTTTGTGCCTCTGAAAAGCAGGTAACAGCATTGCACCTCCTGGGAAAGGGACATGTGGCATATTACATGTGAGAACCACTATGCAAACACACTCCTGGAGGACTACCGAAGCTCTATTAGATTCATATTGGAGGCCTGCTGAGAATATTTTGAAAGAGAAATGAAATAGTGCCAATGTCTGAGTTAGCTCCCCACAGAGACAGTAATTTTTGGTTGAAAGGGAAAGGAAAGGGTCAGATTTCGATGGCCCATTGTTTGCACACATTGGCGTGCCATTTTGTTCATCTAGTGAGACAGAATCACATTAAAACCTACTAATACCACAATGTATGTAGAAGAATTGTACCATAGATGATTGATTATTCACTTCTTTTTAATGATGCTAAATATGATAGAACATTCTCATTGTCAAGGACATCCAAGCCATTAGAAGCAGGAAGATGCTTGTGGGGCGGCATCTTCTCCAGCAGTCTCTGCATGCACAGAGCCAATATGTTTTGGCCAATGAATATTTCATTTTGATCTAAAGACCAGACAATGTGAGTCTCTAGATGCACTAACAGCCACATAAATTCTTCTGTGATTTTTCTCTGTCAACAGGAGAACCTAGCAAGAGCTCAATTTCATGGTTGATTGGGTATTGCGGATGTTTAAATCCATCGCTGCTGGGTGTAAAAAGTGGGAAATTCTTCTTTTTTCCATTCTAAAGACTGGAAATGCTAATTAGATCTGCTGTGAAAAGGTTAGTAATCACATAAACCCTTTATGGGAGGCAGAAATAGGAGAAAGGATACAAGAAAACCAAAACGTAATCCTATATCAGCAGTAAAGTATCGTGTTCTGTAAGTTCTGTAATATCAAGGAAATTTGAGTCGAATATCAGAAAACAAGTAACCCGGTGGGGGGGTGGGGTTCGTTTGTGTCATTTTTTGTAGTTTTCATTCTGTCTACAGAAATCTGGTGGTGTTATGTACATGACGGTTCCACCATAAGTCCATTTCCACATTGGTACCATTTAAGAGTGAGTATTTGGGAAATATTGTAATCCAAAATACAACTCAAAACACAATTACAGGCTCTGCTAATTTGGACGGACTTCAGGATGTCGCTGTAACTGGCTAATAGCATAACGTCTCCACCTTTTACTCAAATAGATGTACCTTTGGCTTCATCCAATCATCCATCCATCAATACATCCATCTATCATCTCCTGCTTAATCCATCAGGGTCGAGGTGGGGCTGGTGTCTATCTGTCTATGGGTAAAAGGCTGGGTACAACCTGGACAGGTGGTCAGTCCATGTCAAGGCAACACATAGGCAGACACATACCACACATGTTGTGTCACACTACTTTGGGGGGACCCTGGGGGTGGACCCTGGATTTCTATTCATGTTGCTCAAACCTGACCCTTATCATAACCATAACCAGTCAGTCTTAAACCTAAACTAAACTCAATTCATAACTTAGTCCTAAACCTAACCCCCACTCCAAAAAAAAAACATTTCTCTATTGGGTACCAGTCGTTGGTCCCAAGTACCCATACGTTTCCTAAAATGTAGCATATTCTTTGAAATTGTCCTCACCAGGTAACAAACAGATACCATGAACACACACACGAACTCTTAAAGGCAATTTAGCGAAGCCAAGTAATATCTTTGTATTGTGGGTTTAAGCCAAAGTAACCGGAAGAAACATACATGTACATGGAGAACATGCAAACTCTGTGAATTAGGATTACAGGCATTTAAAGACAGGATGTTCTTGCTGCAAGACAACAGTGCTTCTTGTGCCACCTGCACCGAACAGGTTAAATGCCAATTAAAAATTCCACCATGCTCCATGTTCCAAAATAACACATTTGTCCAAGCGTCCAACCTGATCAAAAGTCATAGAATATGCCAGAAAATAGACCAATTCTTACAAAGAGATGGTTCAATATTCAGTGAGTAACTGTCCGGCAGCTTGTTGGTTACATAAAGCAAGTGATTTATTTCTCCAATTAACTGGTTACCCTCAGAGATGGGAAGTAACGAAGTACAAATACTTCGC
>NW_015150927.1:395632-399386 GCF_000732505.1 Cyprinodon variegatus | reverse complement strand
AAGCACCGAAGGGAGAGGAGATGTTGGAGGTCCTTTGGGAGATGAGACACTCACCATTGTCCTCGTAATTGGTTTTAGAGAAAATGTGGAAATATAATCCAATTGTAAACGTTAATGTTTTTATTAAAAGCTCAGGATGATAAGTATTGAGTGTGATCAGACTAGTATTTGAATTTGGAGAATCAACATAATTTCCATCACAACAGACAAGGCTGGACTGGGTCAGAGGTGGTATAAGCCATACTGTATTGTCATTTGGCTTATACCACATGACAATATGTTTATTATTAATACCTGAATATATAATTATATATATATATATATATATATATATATATATATATATAAATACATATATATATATGTGTGTCCATCCAATGTGTGTAAAAATGCAAAGATTTACAGTGGCTATAAAAATTCAAGAGTACTGCAAAAATTGAGTTACTTTCACTTCTTTATTAAAATCAGTTTTATCCTTGGCTGAAACTATAAGCCATAGCAATAACCTTTACAGCATTCAAGGAGTAGTCAAACAAATGATGCAAGACTCTCATCACTTTTCACGTCTAACAATTTCTGATTCAACTCCAGCTAACAGCTGGACATTCCTTTGTAGCATGAAGCTAAAAAAAACTCAGTCTGATCCTGGCCTTTGCTTATCTCTTTTACAGAGAGGATAAGATCAACCAAATGCCAATGTGCAACATGACTACAAGCCCTAAATACGAATACTATACTTATACAGGGGAGTAAGGAGAGGTGTTTGTATTTTCAAATCATTTTTTAAGCGTTTTATCTTCAAGGCCAGATGGGACATGTGGGACCGTTAGAACCATTTCCAATATCAAGGAGCGCTGATTTGTTTAGATATGATGATTTCCAAGGTTGGGAAAAAAACTAATGGATATTCATATACAGAGTTAAGAAAAAAAAAAAGAATAAAAGCAAGGCCGTATATCATAAATACTTTTGGAGTAGTTTTAGCATAGAAACACATTTCATGCTTCAATATTAATGTACGTTATACTTATTTGGTTAGAATGCAATGTAAAAGCATTCATTAAAGTTGAACCATTTTACCCTCAATTGCAAAATGGAAGGAATATGACTGTGGCATGCATAAAAACCTTGCCCAGTTACTCTGATACCCTTAAATATAAAGGATATTTCTTAGAGACTTTTAGTCAACAAACAGGATCATGAAGACCTAGTAAATATGCTCTGGTTGTCCTTGATGCCCACATTTCATGTTTGTTTGTGGCACAGATGCTTAGGATTAATAAGAGTCAGAGACATTGTCACAATAATAGGGTATTCAAACTATAATTTACAATAGTCCTTATCAAAAGTATAATCAAAATATTCAGAAAATGCCTGCATGCATGAGCTTGTAAAAGTCAAATTTCTTCAAAATATTCCAAGTGACGAGCACATTTTGAGAAGCATCATAAGGGGTATGGCATCTATTTCAAAGAAGCTTCCCTGGTTGGAAAAGACTAAAATGTAACTTGCAAACCATGTGTAGAAGAAAATGAGCACATGTCAACCTGGGCACAACATCCCAATAATGAAGCATGGCAGGGGCAGCATCATGCTAATGGAGATTTTGTTCTTCAAATAGGACGGGGAAGCTAGTCAGAGGCTATGGGAAAGTGGGCTAAATTCACAACGATGCTGGAAGAAAACTAGAAATGCACCAATCTGATACCTAGATCAGATATCTGTTTCAATATAGAATGTCTGTGATTTATTATTAGAGATCCAATCCAGCACATTTTTAATTGAACTGTTATTTCGTTCTTTTTGCTGCTTATCAAGGCTAAAGCCCTCACTTATTGCAAGATATATGGCTCATCCACTAAAAAGTTGAACTAAAACAGTATTTAATATTGGCCGATACACTCAGACGAGGTATCGGATTCAATCAGAAAAAAAATCAGTGCATCTCTAAAGAAAACTTCTTAGAGGCTTAGCAAAGACATATACGTGGAGGTAAAGGTTTGCCTTTCAGCAGAATAACGACCCTAAACCTACAGCTGGAAATACACGGGGTGGTAAAAAACAAAGGATGTTGCATGAGATTAGATGGGCTTAAGTCCCAACCTAAGTTTAGCTGCGAACCTGGGGTGAAAATAAAAATACAGTACAAATGTATGCCAAACTGTGTAGATTTACAGTTCTTAATGATCATTATTATTATTATTATTATTCACCAAATAATGTACTGCTTTTTGTTGGTCAATCATAAAAAAAAAAACTATACCATACAATAAGATCAAGGATTGTAATGTGACAATATGAAGGAAAGTTAAAGTAGTGTTCATGTTTTTCAAATGCTCTGGTGTTTTTGTACCTGTCAGGGTACCATCAGTGTGTGAGTCTGTTTGTCCATATTTGTTGGATGTGGGACTGCTGGCAGCGATTGCCCCTGTTTTCCCATTTCCCCTCTGGCTAATCACTAGAGTCCCCGTAAATCCTCGGTATCACCAAGGGATCAAGAGAAGGCCTCAAAGCCTCAGGGAGCCTATTTCCTCTGAGAGCAGAACACAAACTGGAAAGCTGCTTGATGTATTTGCTGGCCCGGGGAAGGCCCAGACTTCAGGGGCATAGAAAAAGATTCTCCTCAACATCTTCCTGCTGCTGGTAGGTCTCCATTACTGATATAGCACATCCGACTTCACACGTCGAGGAAAAAAAAAAAAAAAAACTTTGAAAATGGAGGCTGCAATTTCAACAAAAAGGTTATTGTGACAACAATAACAAATAAAATGTTGCAAGACATTCATATCAGCTGGAAAAGGAGAAATAAGGTCAGAGATAGCATCATGTTAGAAATCTTCACTCTGGACCTTCATTTACGAACTGCAGTGGCTGTTTTCCAGCTGCTGCGGTTAAACAAAATAATTAGTTTGCTTTGGATCCGCCACCTCAGGGGGCGCTGGATTAGCTCTTGGAGGACAGTGTTCTGATGAAAGCCGAGATATACTGCCACACACCCAGCGCCGAGGAGCTTTTGATGGTTTTAAAAGCCTTGAGCGAGTGACAATTACTGCCTGCATGGCAAACAGGGTCAAAGGCAATGAGAAGCGGCCGACGCTGATGCGGAAGGTCACCGGGGAAAGAGCCAGTTGTAAAGCTGTGCTGTACATCGTCGGATAATGGAACGACACCAGGGAGGAGTGGAAAAAGGGCAAAACAGACTCCAAACATAGTCCCTGCTGTAAAACCAAAAGAAAAACACCTTCAGATGGGTGGTATTCAGAGACTAATGGACACAAAATAACAGTATTTAACTGTATAGCTTGAATGGTGAACGATACAACCACAAAACAGATGTATTTAATACACTCCGCTTAGTTTATGGCGTCTAGGGAAAAAAGTGTTTTCTCCATTAAAGATTGCTTATTAATAATGGCAAACTTTTCATAATGTGAAACAGACCAGGGCTATGTCTGTAGAATCAGCAACTCTCAGATTTTAACTGACATGATGCACAAACTAAGTAAAAAAAAAATAAAAATCTTAACCTAATTATATAAGACTTTTAGTGAAATATTTTGTAAGATCTGATATAAAACTTAAAAAAAAAAACATCCCTCTGTCAGGATTTGGTTTAAATTGGACCCAAAAGCAGAAGCTGAGAGGCAGAGGTGAGTTCTTGGAGGGTTTAATGAGAGTTCAGGCAAACAAAAACAGGTATCCAAAAATCCAACTTAAAAAATGTTAAACAAAAACAGGAATCCAAAAATCCAAC
>NW_015150927.1:392425-395553 GCF_000732505.1 Cyprinodon variegatus | reverse complement strand
TGACTTCTGGTGAAATATTTTGTAAGATCTGATATAAAACTTAAAAAAAAAAAACATCCCTCCTAAAACCCAATATGGTTGTTGATTATATGATGGTCTCTAGGAGTGTTGCTTCTGCAGGATAACAGTGCTTAAATCACACAGATTTATATTTATATTTCGATATGTTATATATATTTTGATTCCAAACCTACAGCTCCAACTCGAATGGCTAAAAAAATATTTTGAAGGAAATTAAACTGATCCTTTTAAAAAGAGACTCTGACACTGACTCATTTCCAGTGGTGTCAAAAGTACTCACATTTGTTACTTAGGTAGAAGTATAGATACTGCAGTTTAAAAACACTCTGATAAAAGTTGAAGTATCAACTTGACCTCTTTACTCACGTAAAAGTGAAAAAGTATTTGCTCAAAAAACTACTTAAAGTATAAAAGTATAAAGTAACCTTTAAAAAAAAAAAAAAAACAGCCAGATGCCGCTATATGAATTGAAAGCTCAATTTTTTGACTATTTTGAAAAATTCTTGGAGATAGGGCCAAGGATGAGGGAGGTCTGGTTGGTCTCCATCTCCCGATACGCTCTCCCCTGTGTCCGACCATTCAGACATTTCAACATCTTTTTCTGAATCCTACATTGTAGCATGGCATAGACAATTCACGTTTGCAGTTTGAAGAGCACTTGCTTGCTTCTGATGGTTTCTTTGGCGTCAGCACAAATTTGACAATTAGCTAATTCCTGAGTGCTGGCGTTATATGACTCATCCAATTTCACTAGTTTTCACTAGATGTGGATGGCGCCAAAGATCTGCATTGGATGGTGCAAATAACATGAAATATATATTTATAAACAATAAACCGAAGCCAAGAGTAACGAGTAACTTTTGTTTTAAAAATGTAAGGAATAGAAAGTACAGATAGTTTTGTGAAAATGTAATGAGTAGAAGTCAGAAGTAGGAAGAAAAATAAGTAATGGAGTTAAGTATAGATACCTAAAAAGTGCACTTAAGTACAGTAATGAAGTATTTATACTTTGTTACTTGACACCTCTGCTCATTTCTAAGTTTACATCATGGCAAACATTGATGACTTTGGGTCAGTTGGAAAGAAATTGTATAATTCTGATCGTGGAAAACAGACCTGACTGTTTGAAGGAAGGGGCAGCAGAACTGGGCAGCACTTTGAGGAAGTTAATTTCCTTTCATTCTGTCATTTTGTAACACAGGAACAGCAACAGCAGAAGTTGCTGAGCATGTAGCTTCATATTGAAAAGTGATACCACTTCAACTGCTCTCAGAAACGTCCAATGATTCATTTTTGATAATAAGAATCATAAAAAATGTACTTCCATGTTTGTTGGGTTTATGTATAGAGTAGATTACCTTAAAGCATCTTCTATGGTTGTTTAGGGAAACAACCATAGAAGACAACTTTGCGCATGAAAGAGAGTTATTACGGCACTAGCTTTTTTTTTTTTTTTGACAGTAAGCTGACAGGAACGGAGGTATAAGGGAGGGGGAGAGGCATGCAGCGAAGGATCACAGTTCGGATTCAAACCCAGGTTACCAACTTTGAGGACTAAGGCCTCTATACATGGGTCATGTCTGCTAACGGCTGTGCCACCGAAGCACGGGGCAGGGGGCTTGTTTTTAAACTTAGCATGTTGCATGGATTATAATTATAATATTTTGAGCATGTATAAATATATATTTAGATGGGTGAACGATACATTTCGTGTATGTTAACATTTGTAAGTTAACCACAATGACTATGACCTAGAGTCAAATGTCAGGCCATCTGTCTGACAGCTGAAGGTTTGTTGAATATGAACAAAAAAAAATGAGACCGAAATAGGCAGAAAATGATAAGTTCAGTTATCAGTCATTCTTGAATTTATAGTCTGCTCCTGAGCGGATCTCTGTGTATGGGAGGAGCGAGGCAGAGAGCAGCTGCTTGGTAGAGCTGCTGACATCAGTTCCTCTGAGTTAGGACACATCCCCGGCAAGCCAATGAGCTCCAAAGAGATTGTTTTGGAGACAAAAGCAGGAATTCTACAAATGTGGAAAAATAATGCCCATGACATGTAGTCACTACTACACTATCCATGAATTCAGATTAATAGCAAAAAAATAAAATCAATTTTAAGTAGTAATTTAAAAGGAGCTGTGCAGTAACAGATGTGTGCAATCATGAGCTGAAACAAGACTGTAAAGATGGGTGGACCAACATTTCTCCACAAGGAAGTAAGAGACAACCAGCAGCGCAACTAGCAGACTGAACAGGAAACATTCTGAATTTAACTTCATCTTAAAAGGGACCAAAGTGCTCACTTTGGTTATACTGTAGATTGGGGACATTTATAGGATGAATGTCGAAGGGGGACAAATCACCTGGTGAATAGTCGGAAGAGGAGACAGCATTCCAAGCTCAGACAGAAGCAGCAAGAAAACAGTGTGAGAAGAGCAGATAATAGAGCACCATGACCGGCGGCCTGCCATGCCCCCCACTGGAGCTAAGGAACCAACGCAGTAGGTCAGAGGAGCCCGCTGGACATGCAACATCCTGGAGTGGGGAGTTAAAGCAGCTCAAGGGGAGAGTGAAGGAGCACAGTGGAAGTTCAGCTAAGTTAGCTGAGACAGACGATATTGCTGACAGGGATTAGGACAGCAGTACTTCAGAGAAGCCACCCCTGAGAGAATGAGTAGGTAGAGGCTACGGCTGGCCAAGGCTACCCCCTAGAGGCTAATGCTAACTTCACACCGAATGCACCCTGGGCAGCAAAAAAGGGTCTGCTGCCTCATTAGTTAAGCTTGTACACATTAAGTTCAGAGAGCTCTTTGACGCTCCTAAAGTGCTTCCAATAAAGTCGGTTCAATGCTTCTGCTGCTCCCGTGTTCAATGGCGGAGAGTGGCTTTGCTATATTTGGTATGATAAGCTGGTAAAAAGTAGTTTTAATATATTTTTAAGCGAGGAGGTCCACCTCAAAACATCCTCTGTGCAGTCAGTTAATCAAGACTTCCTGCCTTAAAATATTATTTTGCTGTTGTAGCCGCTTAGATCCCCACATACCGGCGGTGTGCTGTCATTGGGTTTCGGCTACTGTTCGTGGCAGCTGGAATTAGATGTTAGC